>NC_086235.1:2415000-2532500 GCF_036321145.2 Pelmatolapia mariae | reverse complement strand
GAAAATTAAATAAAATAAAATGACAATCTCTAGCTTCAAGCTAATGTAAGCCTCATGCTATGGTGAGGTTGTTAAATTTGCAAATATGCGCTTCATATTTTCTACATGAATCATGTATATTTTTGATCTAAACATAATTAAGTCTCACACTTTTCACTTGTTTTTAAGGATGTTCAGTCTTTTAAAATAAGTCAAATTAAAAGAATCGAATGAAAAGAAAAGAATGAATTCTTACCAAGATAGTTTTTCGTATTTACTGCTGTTGAGCAGCATAGTGGAAAATAAGAATTATTCCTCAAATTAACTGACGATAATGCTAGCTTAAGCTGCAGGGCAGTATTATGTGTATTAACATTTCTTTCAACAAACTTGTGTCCATTCAGTTAACTGGTTTTAGTAAAAATGTTTTACAAAAAAAACAGGTATGAAGGGCCAGCAGTAGTTATTAGTGGCAGAGAAAGTGTAAGTTTATTTTATTTTCTGGGGTAGTGAACATAATTAACTGATAACATAACTTCTGACAACTTCTTGCAGAGAAAGTTCACCATTGGCAGATTTTTTCATTTATTTCAAGCAAAACTAACTTGTATTACGTGAAAATTATCCAGTTTCAAGGTGCACTGTCTAAAAACAAGTTCTAATATCTCACTGAAATGTTACTCTCTAGCTGAATGTCTTATTTTAAGTGTAATGAGATTATGTTGACTAGAAAAAAAGACAAATATACTTGTTAAGATTTTGAGCTTTTGCAGTGAAATTACAGTTATGAAGTAGCACTCCTGAACAGAAAAATGCATTTTAGTGGTTGATTGTGATGCTTGATTAATTTGATTAATTTGAAAGAGACTTCTAAATTTTGAATTCTAAAATATTTTGGTTTAATAAGTTTGTAATATTTGGATATTCAGTCATAATTTTTACTAGGCTACTTTTGATTTTTCTTTTGAATTTAAATTATTAATTTTCTTGTGGGCAGCTTATCAATCTTTTAATTATCTGTTATGTAATTTTTAAGTTTGAGATTTAATTATTCAGACCTGTTTTTGTAATTGATCATTTCACATTTTTTTAAAAGTATAGTGTTCTTTTCCATCTATTTCGCAGATTAAGGATATACAATGGCCCCGGCAATTCTCAAAGTGATTTTGGGAGACAACAGCAGTCAGAGGCTGACTTTTCACTGTGGACTTCCAGGATCCGTTATTGAACTTACTGAAGAAGTGCAAAGACAGTGTGGCCTCAATAATAACAACTTCCGGCTTCAGTTCATGGATCCACTATTTGGGAATGAGTTCATGAACCTTACTTCAATGGATGAAATACAAGATAGGGGAACAATCAGAATGACTTCCCTGGCTGAAGGCTCAACTACACAGTCTGCCGAGGCTGATGAAGCTGATGCTTCATGCAGTTTTGGTCTGGATGATTCCACCTCCCGGTCCAGTGGATGTGTTGATACAGACATACTCTCATCACCAGAATCTGAGGCATCCTGCTCATCAACCTCGAGGGCATTGTGGCCAAGGGTTTTCTGTGTTCCTGAGTTTTCCTTTGATGCAGAGCTAAAACTTGAGCGAGGCAATGCAGCATACAAAGAAAAGGGCACATTGCTTACTCCAGATCCTGAACTGAAGTCGCAAATTCTTGAAGGCCTCATTCAAGAAATTGTCAGATACAAAGTTTATGTAACTGATAAAGACTTTAACACAGTTGGTGAGGCTCTCATCTCAAAACATCCTTGTCTCACTGAGATTGGCTCCCTCACAGGATATGCTGGATGAAAAGCTAGCTTAAAGAATAAACTGGCAAGTTACCGCACTCATTTAAGAAAGTTAGGATGCCCTGAGGTGGTTGTGAACTCTGTGACACAGAAACCAGGGGGCAAATCAAGTGCTGCTTTTGCCATTAAAAGACCACGGCGGTCTGAAGTAAACTATTGTCCCCCCTATCCGGTTGGAGAATCTGAAGATAGCCTTGAGACTGTGAGAGTGGAGCTTCTTTTAGATGTGAAGAAGACAAACAACCGGGAGGTGGTGAGAATGAAAATGGAGAAAACATTTGCATATAGGAGACATGAAGTACTTTGTGACACACCCATGATCAGCGACTTCCAGGCAAGATGGCCAGCACTCTTTGAAGTGAGTGAGGTATGTAATTCGTGAATTCTTTTGTGAAGATCATTGTGTTTTAATGGTATCCTGTAATAGAACATTGACAACATTTACGTTGTCTGCCAGCTTTGTGGAAACTGTCAGAAGTCATTTTGAATTATAAAGATTTTTTGTTATTGATTGTAGCACCTGAAGCATACACTGTATATAAAAGATAGAAATGGTTTCTAGGTCTGCTGACTTTATCTTTGACCTCAGTAAACATGGTTTATGGTTCCTGAGTGTTTGTGGTCTAAGTTGCTAGTTTCATATTGATTATGACAGGGTGTTCATTGTACCCATTAATATGGAAAAGGACAGTGGACTAGTGTATGCTCATTGGCTAACGATTTTTGATTAACTAACGAGGGTACAGTGTCTCTTGGTTCCATAGGCAGATCTACACTGTGCTAATGACATGCTATTTAAAAAGAAAGCTGGAAGGGCAACTGTGGAAACGCACAGCTTAAGACTTTAAAATAGAAATTAACAAGTGGTGACATCATTCTCTTTTTATATACAATCAGTGGTTATAAGCCACTTCTAACTCGAGCAGTTGTGTAACTTTTTTCCTCTGGAAGCCTGTCGAAATTCAGCCCTGCTGATGGAGGGTTGTCAATCTGTGTGGCCTGTGACATTGTTCTTGTTGTAGGCTTTAGCTCAGGAGGTAGAGCAGGCCATCTACTGATCAGAAGCTTAGTGGTTTGATCCCTGGCTCCTCAAGTCTGCATGCCAAGTATTCTTGGGCTACAAGAGATACTAACCCCAAATTGCTCTCTGATGCTTTCATCGGAGTATGAATGGTAGTTAGGAAGCACTAAAAAACTTAGAAGACAGTGTTTGTGTGAATTGATGTGATTGGATGAATGCGGCATGTTGTATACAGCACTTTGAGTACTCTGGGAAAGTAGAAAAGCACTATATAAAAATCAGTCCATTTTACCACAAAAGTGAGTGGGATGCATAGCTAAAAATTAGTAATATGAGAAAAAATATAACTTTTTGTAAATGTGACCTTGTTAGATTTGAGTTCGTGACTGTATTTTTATGTGTCAACTTCTCTTTTTAGATAAATGCAGAGTTTAACCGCATTACCACCATGCCACTGCAGTCCCGATTTCTCTATAAAATCTGACAAATTTATAAAGGTGTTCAAAAAGCGAGGAGGACAGATAGGAAGAAGACTGCAGAATATTCTGGAACCCATGGCCCAGGTAAGAAAGAATTTTAATTTGTGTCTACAGTTTAGAGAAAATAATAATTTTAACAAAATGCTGCTTGTCACCCTTTGCCAGGATGATGTTGATCTTGTGCGTGAATGTATTATCAAGGGGCTCTGCGTGTACCTCAACGAAGACCCGAGCAATTTAGTGACAGAACATGTGGTAAGTGTTATTATAGACGGTCAGTTTTATTGAAAATAAATGTGGTTGCTTCATGAACTAAACCCCCCCTCCCAAAACTTAAAAATCTAAAATCTCTTACCCCTTGGCTGTAAAAGGCTTTTATTGCCACAATGACGGGCGGGCAGCGTGGACAACTGAACAACAAAGTCATGTAGGATTGTCAAATTCATCCCATTGGTGCAGCTACTAAAAAGATTTCGAATCTCAGTGACCTTGACCTCTCGGATTTTGAAAATGATCTAAGATTTTCAAAATTGTGCCACAGGTGTATCTGCTGGTGACTGGGGGATACCACTGGCGGCCCCCAGTTTGTATGTTTTTTTTTTTTAATTCTAAAATGAATAGACATATCTGAAAATGATTAGACTATATTTAGCTATGAAATCTTGTTTTATCTACATGCTGACATGACACAATTTCACTTTTTAATGGACATATTTAATAAATATTGGGGCCACCTTATTTATTAGACAAAATACTGTATGGCCTGGAAGAGTTTATAAAAAAAAATATTTATGAAATACTTGGATCCAGCTAACGTCTGGGTTTTGGATCATAGTTTAGCACAGTTCAGATGCTAGTATCTCCACAGTTATTGCTTTTGACAAAATTAACATAATAACCAAAAACCAGACTAAATCGACAAGCTTGTTTTGTGTCAGTCACTTTGTAAAAATACTGCTTTATTCAGCGTCCTTTCTAAACCATGGCAATATCTACTAAGAAATGGGTTGAACGTCACCTTAACCAAGGGAGAAAGAGATACAGAGACTTGTCTATATGGGTTAGAGAAGATGTTATGTTTAGGTGTTTTTACTTTTTTTCTTCTTCTACATGCATTAGGACCACGTGTTCTCTGAACACCTCTTCATTCTCTGACAGTATTCTGCTTCTTTGCAATGACCAGTGTTCTGTTGAATTTAATTTTGGGAATATGTATTTTCCAGGCCACAGATGAAGGAGTTATCCAACAATCTATTGAGGAAACAACCATGGGAATCTACATCATAAAGTCAAGAGATGCCAGTGACAGCCCTGAGGACATCGGGATAGGCCTTGAAGGCCAGAGAGTCTTGCAGAATTTGGATAACTGTGCCCTAGCAGCTGCTATGCTATTTGGATTAATGTACACTTTGAACCTGACCTACCCACCGGAACTGAAGTATACCTTCGAGGTATTACAAAAACTGGTTATGGAGCTCGAAGGGAACAGCCTTTCAAAGAAGGTCCAGGTTCTCAAGAACAGACTCTACGAGTGAACAGTTATGACATGGAAACAATATGTCTACCTCTCTGAATATGTTCCATTGATTCTTCTTTGCCAACACTGGTAAAATTACAGTATATAGTGAAACTGATTTTTCTCACAATTTTATAGGTTTTTACTGGTAGGAGCAACTTTCACTTTTAACTTTGGGGCCATCATTACTACAGCATTTAATGTTCATTTTTCAAGCCATACTCTTTTGAGGAATAGTTTGTACTCTAGTGTTTTTTTTTCTTGTTTTTTTTGTTTGTTTGTATTTCTCATCACATTGAGGCTGAGTGTGCCACACTTTCTGCTTCTGCACAAACATTTTCAATCTAGGTGTATTGCCACTGACATTGCATGTAATTGCCAACTCAGTCCCATTCAATTGTAAAATGATCGTTGCATCATTGCCGTCACCAAAGTCATTTTGAAGCTGGTAACTGCTCTCAGGTGAAAACCTGAAGTAATTGCAGCAGCTGTTTAGAAGGCATACAATTTTTAAGTTCATTGGACATGGTTACAGTAATTTTGGTTATGTTGTGATGTCCAACCACTGTTTTGTTTTGTTTGTTAGTAGAGATGGACCGATCCGATATTACGTATCGGTATCGGTCCGATACTGACGTAAATTACTGGATCGGATATCGGAGAGAAATAAAAAATGTAATCCGATCCATTAAATGTCAAAAAAGCACCTCACAAAACTTGCGACACGGCGTAACTCGGCTCATAACCGTAGCACGTCGGAGCAGTGTGCTCACGTGATAGAGCAGCTGTGTGTATTTGAAGCTTCGCTACCAAACTGGCATTTCATCTCCGAGGAAGTTATCCCAGAGAGAAGTAAAGCAAGTGTGTAAGTTCATCTCTGAATGTTTGTAAAGCGTACCTACGTTAAGCTTAACAACCGATATATGGAGCCTCTTCTCTCTCCCTCTCTTGCTGCTACTTCAATCGTGAAACTGCTTAATGATCAGCTGATCGGCTTTTCTGTCGCGAGTCCGTCTCTCTTCTTTGTTTTTGGCCCACTTTGCACCAGAAAGAGGAAACCAGCGGCTGAACAACAGCAGCACGCTTAAGCTTGATAAGCTGTTGTTAGAATTTATTTAATATTACTTTCTAGACCAGGATCCTTTTCTACGTAGCTGACGGCTGGTAACTGTGCAGGGGCGGATCTAGCAAAGTTTAGCCAGGGGGGCCGATAGGGCATTAACAGGGAAAAGGGGGCACAAAGACATACTTTTCTTTCTTATTCTCATTTAAAATGTCTAGCTTTAATAAATAATTATCTGAATCTTACACCCAAAGTTTTAATCTGATGTAAAATGTATAGAAGTCCATTACTGTATATAGTAACTGTTAAGTCTAATATACCCTAGTAAGCTATACTACTTTTTCCTTTGGGAAAGTACCATCTGTACAGTCTGCAATTCTGTTGAAGAAAGATGTTGAATCTATTTAATTATTCTTGAAAAATAATTTATTTCTGTGCTTTTTTTTCCACACTGCATCAAATTAAAGTTGACTATGTCGATTAAGCATCATGAGGTGGAGGGTGGGGGGTGGTTCCCTATTTTTTGTTGCTGGGAATTTGCAACCCTATTAGTTAGGTTGCTTAATATTTCTGCTAAGTACTCTTTAAAATACCAGAATAGGAAGGATGGAGTAGGTTTAAGTTTATTAGATTGATCAGTGTTTCTGAACTATGAAATATTTTGGGTGCAGTGTATTTTTTACATACAGGTATAACAGAATAGCTTTAGTGTTGTTGTTTATTTAAACTTGAGTATGAACTTATACAAAATGCAGCAAGATATTAATAAAACAGTTTTATTGATTAAAAAACACACTATATCGGATTAATATCGGTATCGGCAGATATCGGTATCGGACATAAAAAAGTGGTATCGTGCCATCTCTATTTGTTAGTATAAGTTATTGTGATGTTTTACTTATAGAAGGAAGCCAAAATGAATCACATTTTAGGGCTCTTGGTTTTGTGCTTGTGGGTGAAAATGTTATTTTCAAGCTTTTCTTCATCACATTTTAATATTTGCATTCCTGTTGCCATAGTGCCTTAAGGCTCTTACATTTAAGAAAAAGAAAAAAAAAAGATTTTACCGAGGAATTCTCACCTTTTACCTTTGGGCCAGTATTCGTAGAAAATTCAGCGTTAACATTTTCATAGGACCTAGAATGTTGAATTCAGGATCCAGCAGTTGTTTGAGGTACATTTTGGAAGAGATGCATTCAGATGACTCATGTATAATCTGAACTGCTGTTGCAACTTCCAATTGTATACTGTTTTGAAAAATACAGGTCATTGTTAAAAAATGTTTTGCTTGTTGGTTTGATTGAAAGCAAAATATACAGTACATACAGCAAGTGTGTACATATGTATGCATGTATATATATATATATATATATATATATATATATATATATATATATATATATATATATGTATATATATAAAACACCCATCTCGCCCCTGCGGGCGGTCTATCCTTCAAGCTCGGGTCCTCTACCAGAGGCCTGGGAGCTTGAGGGTCCTGCGCAGTATCTTAGCTGTTCCTAGGACTGCGCTCTTCTCCTGTTTGTCTACCACCACTATGTCCGGTTGGTTAGCCACCACCATTTTGTCCGTCTGTATCTGGAAGTCCCACAGGATCTTAGCTCGCTCATTCTCCACCACCCTTGGGGGCATCTCCCATTTTGACCTCGGGACTTCCAGGTTATACTCGGCACAGATGTTCCTGTACACTATGCCGGCCACTTGGTTATGGCGTTCCATGTATGCCTTGCCTGCTAGCATCTTGCACCCTGCTGTTATGTGCTGGATTGTCTCTGGGGCATCTTTACACAGCCTGCACCTGGGGTCTTGCCTGGTGTGATAGACCCCAGCCTCTATGGATCTTGTGCTCAGTGCTTGTTCCTGTGCTGCCATGATTAGTGCCTCTGTGCTGTCTTTCAGTCCAGCTTTGTCCAGCCACTGGTAGGATTTCTGGATATCAGCCACCTCCTCTATCTGCCGGTGGTACATACCGTGCAGGGGCCTGTCCTTCCATGATGGTTCCTCGTCTCCCTCCTCTTTCTTGGGTTTCTGCTGCCTGAGGTATTCACTGAGCACGCTGTCAGTTGGGGCCATCTTCCCAATGTATTCTTGGATGTTCGTTGTCTCATCCTGGACTGTGGTGCTGACACTCACCAGTCCCCGGCCTCCTTCCTTCTGCTTAGCGTACAGCCTCAGGGTGTTGGACTTGGGGTGAAACCCTCCATGCATGGTCAGGAGCTTTCTTGTCTTTATGTCAGTGGCTTCTATCTCCTCCTTTGGCCAACTTATTATACCAGCTGGGTACCTGATCACGGGCAGGGCGTAGGTGTTGATGGCCCGGATCTTGTTCTTACCGTTCAGCTGACTCCTCAGGACTTGCCTGACCCTCTGCAGGTACTTGGTGGTTGCAGCTTTTCTAGCGGCCTCTTCATGGTTCCCATTCGCCTGCGGGATCCCCAGGTACTTGTAACTGTCCTCTATGTCTGCAATGTTGCCTTCTGGTAGTTCAATCCCCTCAGTTCTGACTACCTTCCCTCTCTTTGTTACCATCCGACTACACTTCTCCAGTCCAAACGACATTCCAATGTCATTGCTGTATAGCCTGGTGGTGTGGATCAGTGAATCGATGTCTCGTTCACTCTTGGCATACAGCTTGATGTCATCCATGTACAGGAGGTGGCTGACAACCGCTCCGTTTCGTAGTCGGTATCCGTAGCCAGTCTTGTTAATGATCTCACTGAGGGGGTTCAGGCCTATGCAGAACAGCAGTGGGGACAGAGCATCTCCTTGGTAGATCCCGCACTTGATGGTGACTTGTGCTATGGGCTTGGAGTTGGCCTCTAGTGTTGTACGCCACATCCCCATTGAGTTCCTGATGAAGGCTCTTAGGGTCCTGTTGATCTTGTACAATTCTAGGCATTCCAGTATCCAGCTGTGGGGCATTGAGTCATAGGCCTTCTTGTAATCAATCCAGGCAGTGCACAGGTTGTACCTCGTCAATCTCTAGCTGTGTCCCTTCTTTCGAATGTTGGAACACTGAGCTACTAGTTGTTTCCCTGTCATTCTGGATGTTGGGTATCGAAGAATCCATAGGTCCCTCATCCTATTCATGTAACCCCTTCCGCCAGGGTTACTTGCGTAGTAGCATTCCAACAACGCCCTGTTTTCGTCTCTTGCCCACCGATGCCTTCTTGTTCCAGTAGCCCACTTGTCGTCAGGGTGCCCTGGTTCCTCAACACCTGACGCGGACCTTGTTGATCCGGGCGACGTCCGAGCCGGCATGCCGTCATATTTATCTGTCTCGCTCATGTGTGCGGTAGGCTCACTTGTTCATGTTACAAAAAATTTGTGTGCAGTTATAACATAAAAAAATAAGGTTGATAAAACATAACTTAATTGCGTGCAACCGATGTACATATTTTTTTATGTTTATCCCACTGATTATTTTTTTGAGTTTTTCCTTTCCAGTCACCTTTCTCACTCACTATGTGTTAATAGACCTCTCTCCATTGAATAATACCTGTTATTAATCTCTGTCTCTCTTCCACAGCATGTCTTTATCCTGTCTTCCTTCTCTCTCCCCAACCAATCACAGCAGATGGCCCCGCCCCTCCCTGAGCCTGGTTCTGCCGGAGGTTTCTTCCTGTTAAAAGGGAGTTTTTCCTTCCCACTGTCGCCAAAGTGCTTGCTCATAGGGGGTCATATGATTGTTGGGTTTTTCTCTGTATCTATGAAGCACCTTGAGGCGACTTTTGTTGTGATTTGGCGCTATATAAACAAAATTGAATTGAATTGAATTGAATTGAATATTCAGGTTGGAAATGTTTTTTAAAAGTAACTAAGTAACTAATTATTGTTGAAAACAAGTAATGAGTAAAGTAATGGGATTACTTTTTGGGTAGTAATGAGTAATTGGGGGAAGTAATGAGTAATTAGTTACTGATTACTTTTTTCAAGTAACTTGACCAACACTGGCCACGACCGACTAAATAAGGATATTAAATATATGCTGTAAATATGAATGCTGATGCCCTGTTAAATGGATTGTTTGTGATCTTCCAGTAACCCAGAGCAGTGTTGTAGTTCATCAGTATAGCTGACTGGTTAATGTTAGCATATTACTTGATGGAAACCTGCTGAGACAGAAAATAAGCATTCAGAAAACACCATTTTATTGTTTGGAGGGTTTTTTCACGCTCTGAGGTTCTACTTTATATTGTGAAGTATAGATGCAGATGCAGATGAAACCAAGTCTTAAATCAAAGGAAATGATTGAAGCAGTGATGGGCTCCAGTGACTGTCAATCAGTGCAAATTCATTCTGAGTGCTTGCCTTTATCCTATGATGATAGCTTTCTATCCTGATGACAGTGTTCTTACAATGTTGTTATGATGGCTTTAATAGTCACCTGATCACAGTTAAACACCTGTAGGAGAGTTTGGACTGGACCATCGTTAAAACACCAAATGAGGAGAGATGTTTTGCAAAACCGGTCAGATTTCCTTAGACTTGCAGAATCATTGCCTCAGAAGCTGTTCAGGCTCATCACCTAACTACGACACGTAACTGGTTTTGCTGTAATTGCATGGACTATATCCAGGGTTTTGTTTGTTTAACTCACAGAAGCGTTCTTTCATAAAGGCTTCACATTCATCACGTTGTTAATTGTTAATTAAAGTAAATATTTCCTCATGTAAGTATGCTGTTGGTGCCAAATACCAGGAGGCACAAAGAGCCAAACCTTTATTTTCACTTTAATTACGACCGAATACATGTGGCCAATTACACTGTGAATCATGATTGGTGTGATAAAAGACACCATAAGAATAAAAGTAGGCGCAGTGGTTTATGAGGAAAAGATTTTCTGAGAAATGAGTCACCAGTACTCGATAGGTACAGAGAACTTCATCACAGTTCTGCGAACTAACCAGTTTAGCCTGAACTAAACCAATAACAGAACCAAAACCGACAACTAGGACTAGTTACAGAGAACTTCATTATACATTGCTTGACCTACTTTCTCTTAGACTGTAGATGTTGAGACATCTCTACGTTGTTCTGCATTGTTTGAATTGTTCATACATTGTTTTTGCTATTTGTGCTAATTTTATTATTTTAAATGTCATTTTAATAATCATCTTATTTTTTATTTTTTTAATATTTTTTATTTATTTTATTATTATTATTATTATTATTGTTATTATTATTTTTCTTATTTTTTAACATGTTCAATATATCATTTCTGGCATGTCAAGTGTATAGCGCTTTGTGTTCAGCTGGGGGCTGATCTGAAAGTGCTATATAAATAAATTGCTTGCTTGCTTGCATCTGTAGATGTTGTGTATTTATATTAATTAATAATTTATATAATTTATATTAATTCAATTCAGTTTAATTTTATTTATATAGCGCCAAATCACAACAAAAGTCGCCTCAAGGCACTTCATAGGTACAATATTACAATTATGTAATTTATACTGTATGTGTTTCTAAGTATGAATCTTGAGTGCTTTAAAATTTGTTTTGTGATGTTTGTTGGGATTTATTTTTATCTTTAAGGCTAATATCCCATAATTGCCACCACATATTTTGTGTTTTACTCCACATGTGTAATGTAGAACAGTTATGGATTCACTGAGATACTAACATAAACACAGTGAAGGCCACTTCATTAAGGATATTGAAGGGAGGATCTGTCTCACTATTGAAGGTACCAGAAGAAAAACAACCTCCCTCACAGAGAGAATTATGACCTTGTTTTCTGCTTGGCCGTTACCAGTGTTGGGGAGTAACGGAATACATGTACCGCCGTTACGTATTTAAAATACAAAATATGAGAAACTGTATTCCGTTACAGTTACTGTTTAAAAAGGTGGTATTCAGAATACAGTTACTTTGTGGAAATAAATGGATTACATGGCGGTACTTTCCTGTTTCATATTGTCGCGGGTCAGGACTGTTTGGGTTTGTTTGACAGCTACGTTTTGTTGTTCCAGGCGGCAGAGTTACGGTTGCCATGGTTACAGGGTGATGCTCTCTCTCTGTGTGTTTCCTGGGTGAGAGAGCGCCTTTTTGTTGTTGTTGTTGTGCTAAGCTAATAGGCAGAATGCTACAGGCATAGCTCTAAAGAATGTAGCCTCATGGGCAGTGTAGTCCGTGCTGCAGCGAGAATGGACTGCCATACACGTTATGTGTCTGTGAGCGAGGGAGGGAGAGAAAGGAAAAGTCCGAGCTGTCACGGAGCAGAAACGGGAGCTGGAAGCATGTAAATATAATAATAACCACTGCAGCCAAGAAGAGTGCCTGACGAGCCCAGTTGTAAGTAAGCTATTAAGACTCAACTGTACACTGTGTTCGTGTTTTCCTCCGAAACAATAAGTTCCGTTGGAGCAGCCTTTCAACGCCTCTCTTTGTCTCTCGCAAGCAAAGTTGACCCAGACAACAAAGTAAAGCTATTTTTCAGCTACGAGCCGATTTCGGAGACACAGTGTGAAAAAACTCTCTTCAAGATCAAAGGCACCGGTTTTCAGGTGTATGGGGTACTGCAGATTTCAGAACTGCACTGTCACTGTGGATGTGGTGGTTTATGACGAAGAGACACTGAAAGCAGAAGTCGTTTTTAAAGGAGGTGAGGTCTGCCATAATAACAAAGAGCTGAAAAGGCGGCGTGTGCGTGCACAATCAGGTCAAAGTGCTGGAGAACTCCTCAAAAACAAATTACCAAGGAGCTTGTACTTGGAGTCTTTACAGAAAGTGCCACAAAAGGTGATCCAATCTGGCAACAGGGATGATGCTCCAACAAAAGAAGTCTTGAAAAACATTGCATGGTCTGAAAGAAAAGCCAGTAGAGCAGATCCCAACGAGGTGATTAGCTTACAAAAGATAATTCAACAGTATGAGGACACTGAAAAGGACGTACTGCAGAAGATTCTGATGCATCCAAAGGGCATAATGATGTGGTCTAAGAAAGCCTTGTCAGTTTTTCATCAAAGATGCAAAGAAGACATTGTGTACTTTGATGCCACTGGAAGTATAATAAGAAAAGAAAGTGCTGGAAGGCCACCATACTATGTGTATGAGTTGGTTGTCAGAAACCCATCCAAAGGTGCTTCTCCTCTTCCAGTTGCTACATATGTCACGTGTGACCACACTACAGCCTCTGTGACATACTTCTTGCAGGCCTTTCAGACTGATCTGGTAAGAGCATTTGGTAATCGGGCCTACAACAGGCCTGTCATGTTCATGTGTGATGGATCCCTAGTACTCCTCCGATCCATTTCCATGACATTCTGCAGAACAAGTCTAGAGGATCTGCTGCAGAAGTACTATGTCTTACTCAGTGGCCAGCATTCAGCACAGCAATTCAACATTCCCATTCTTCATCGATGTTTGAGCCATGTCATGAAAAATGCCAAGGACCTTTGTAAAAAACAGTGAGTACATTTATATCAATAATTAAAAAAGAATACAAGATTTGTAATGTAAAGGTCCTACTAACAGTGATTTCATTCGTTCCTTTTCCCAGCATTCCAGAGAACTACAGGTTTGGAATGCATGTGTTTGGGCTCCTTGCATGCTGTGATAACTTAAAAGACATGGATGATGTTGTCCATAGTGCAGCAATAGTGTTTTGCAGTCCTTGTAGTGGAAGGAACGTGAAAGCTGGGGCAGAGCATTAGTTGTTCCCTACACATTCAGTAAGTACTGCTTTAGATCTACATTCCAGGCATATCCTCATGACTGAATACTGAGTAAACGTAAGTAAAAAAATCTTTATTAACCTTTGTATTCCACAAATGTATCATGTTTACAAAGTAATAAAAGGTTATTTATTATACTCCTCAGGTCATTGAAAGTCTCCTGCACCACTGGGCCATTCGGCTAAATCTGGGGAATAACATCTACATTATGAACCACTACACGAGCGGTGTGATCCTCTATGGAGAGAGAGAACTAATCAGGAGACAAAGCTTGTCCAAGGTAAATTTTTATTTCATATATTCTAGAATTCAGTTTTTTAAATTTTATTAATCTCTTGAGATAAATGAAAAAAGTATTGTTGCAAATTTGTAATTAATTCCTAATATGTCACAGGTGAACTTTGACAACTACAGAGCCATTTTATCCTTTGTGAACATTGGAAATGTACACTGGAAGTTTCTGGTTAGTACAAGCAGCATTTCTGTGAAAAAAAGTTTGTTTCAATAAAACATTCTTCATAATTTATGTATTTTTTTAATTTATATATCTATCGCGGTACATAAATGCAGATGACAGCTGTCTGTATTTGGCCGATCCTTCAAGAAACTCTTTGGAGCAGGAAGAGTCTGACCGTGCAGCCAAAAGATTCCAGTAATTATGCGTTATTACATGTATATAATAAATAATAAAATATTTGGTACTCTGTAATGCGATTAGAAAAGTGACAGGAGGACAGAGGACCTCTTTTTCTATAGGTGGACATATGGTTGTAGATGAAAGTGTAATAAAATCCATGGTTATCAGTTCTATAAAGAATTTAAAAAATTACTTCAAAATTACACACATATGTAATTTTAAATAATAAAAATACCCTGACAGTGTTTAAGCAGTGAGACATTTGACACAGTTACCATTTGTAGATTTAAAAGAACATGTTATTATTTTTGAAACTTCATGTAACATAATCTAGAGCACAGGGCTTTCTGACACACCATTAAAAACACATTGATATGTATTATATGTGTCTATGTGATTTATGAAAAAGTACAGAATGTTCTTTCTTTGTGGCTTTTATCATTCATTTGTATATAAATGTCATGTACATTATGTTCACACAGTGAATACTTCAAAATGAGAAGGACATGCTACAACAAAACAGACTGGGTGAATGTGAGACTTCGAGGAGGAGTACTGACACATCCATTTCAATGGGATGGTTCTAGCTGCGGAGTAATGGTCATCATGGTATGGTACCACATTAAAGCAATAATATTTTTCTGTAAAATTAGATAAGAAGATAAGTTAAAATAATCTTAAAAGGTTAAACTGTTTAAATAGAAAGTGTAACATTTGCAGATGTTTTCAATTAAATTTTATTTTTTGTTTTCATTTCAGATGGCCAAAGCAGTAATGGAAGCATTCCCAAATAAACCAGAAATGACATTTTTGACGACAAAAAAAGAGACATTTGCACAGACAATACTTGAGGCCTCAGGTGTGTTATCTACAACAAAGTATTTGACTCTGTGTTGTTAAGGATTGTAATTTATTAAATCATAGAATTATTTACTTCATGTGTTTATGAAAGCTCATATGTTATTTGTTTACAGATTCAGTGTGATAACTGCAACTGCTGGTTCCATTCTGAATGCCTGGACATGACAAATGAACAGCTCAGCAGTGCTCAGAAGACAGAGTGGAAGTGTGTGCTTTGTGTAACCTAATTCCACATGCAGTGAAAGCTACTAGAATAATCTGCTTATAGTTATTATTGGTGTTTTGAGGAACACATGTGTAAAACACAATATGTATAACATTCTTGCTTTGAGCACGTATTTTAAGTATTTCCTTTTTGATTTTTTGGGTTGATTTGTGTGATGACAGATAATGAATAATAATATATCAAAACTGTATAATAGTAATCTGAGAAATCAGTAATATGAGAAATGTAATTTCTCACCCCGACTGGTTGCAGCAGATGGCCCCGCCCCTGCCTGAGCCTGGTTCTGCTGGAGGTTTCTTCCTGTTAAAAGGGAGTTTTTCCTTCCCACTGTTGCCAAAGTGCTTGCTCATAGGGGGTCATATGATTGTTGGGTGTTTCTCTGTATGTATTATTGTAAGGTTTAACTTATTATGTAAAGTGCGTTGAGGTGACTATTGCTGTGATTAAGCGCTGTATAAATAATGTCTAAAACTAAAGTTGCTACTTGAGGTGGTTGGTGAAAATATTTTCACAATGATGACGTTTTGCAAATACTTGAATGAACTCATTTTGTTCAGTAATGGATTAGGTTATAATTTTATCAGAAAACCGTACAGTAATTTTGGGTGTGGATGACAGGGTGAAGAGTGGGGGTCACCCAGAGTCAGAATCCAGTGAGATATCTGTGTCACCTCTTACAGTTTTCATGTAATCTGAGGTCAAAGATGAGAGTATATAGAGTACAGTAGAGTAAATTGTGCAAAGTTTACTATCAATTTTCTGGAAAACCGTACAGTAATTTTGGGTGTGGATCACAGGGTGAAGAGTGGAGATGGCCTAGAGTCAGAATCCAGTGAAATATCTGTGTCACCTCTTACAGTCTATATGTAATCTGATGTCAAAGATGAGGATATTAAAAGTACAGTACTGTATATTGGGTAAATTTTATTGTTAATTTTCTCTGACTCGTACAGTAATTTGGGCTGTGGATCACACGGTGAAAAGTGGAGATGAACCAAAACTGGGAGTAGATTGTGAAGTAATATAGTGTCAGGACACAAAAGACTGCATTTCTAAGCCACTCTTCATCCGTACCGTAATATGCGTAAGAATAGTGCAACAACATTTTAGGTTCGGCTGGCGGTGCGGCGAGCTTGACTGTGACTTCGTAAGTGAGGGCTCACTTGACCGCAGTCAGTAATAGTAATAAATCACACAGCAATAGTACATTCATGTAGTTGTAAAAAGCATGATAATATATTAAGTAATCTAAAGTATTCAGAATACGTTACTCTCATAGAGTAACGTAGCGGAATACGTTACAGAATACATTTTGGGGCATGTATTCTGTAATCTGTAATGGAATACATTTTAAAAGTAACCTTCCCAACACTGGCCGTCACCTAAGGATTTACATCGCCGATAAGCTGAAGGAGTCCCACTATCTGTTTAACGTCTCCCATTACAATGGCCTCACTGTGTTAACTTTCCACATGCATGTAAACTGGTGACAGGAGTGCTCTTACTATAGTAAAGTGAGAAAGTGATATTACTGTAACTAATATGATATGATTATATATGTGATTAATACATGAGAAAAGAAATCTGCCACCATATTCCACCCTTTGTGATACCAAAGTGTGTGAGTGTGTGAATGGGTGGATGACTGGACGTGTAAAGCGCTTTGTGGTCCTTAGGGACTAGTAAAGCGATATACAAATACAGGCCATTTACCATTTACCACAATTAAGAATTTAAAATAATTAATTAAGAATCACATAAATAGACATGGAGATTTCTTTTCTAACTACTGAACATCAGCACCATTGTGAACTCAAAGAATTCACAATGTGCATCCTCCCTAAAGTCAGCCGGAAAAGACTAATTCACATTTTATGGTCATCTTCTCTCCATTTGAGTCTCCACCCTTTGTTCGAAGGATGGCAGTATCATAAAAGAAAACACAATTTCATATACAGAAATAAAACAGCGTTCGTTTTTCATCTGCAAAGAAAACTTCAACCTTGGTTACATCAAGCTGCTCTTTCATAAGAACCTGTTGTTAAGATAAGGAAGTCTTTCAGTGTGTGATATATTTCTCCAGTTTATCATTAAATCCATCAACCCATGTTTCCCAATTTATTAACTGTTTCTGTAAAAAAAACAACCCTCATCCCCAGTGTTATTAGGGATTGAGGCACACAAGCCTCACCAAACATCACACACACTCCTTTGTGCCATTTTCTTTGCCCTGTCCAGATGTTTGCCATCAAGGACAATGAATATGTCTGAACCTGTAGGTAAATTAATACCATAAACATATACTAACACTGATGTTAGTGCTTCTCGAGTATTAGAGTAAAACCCGGGTTTCAAACCACATTTTCCTTTTAGTTCAGTGAAGTTTACTTATAGCTTATCAAACCCTTATCTGAACATGGACTTACCCCCCTGTAGATACCTGTACATGAACTGTTATCCCACAAATCACAGTAAAAAGCCATGGACAAAAACATAATAAAAAACTCATGGAAAACATAGAAAGCATTGTTTCATGTTAAACCTAGAATCCCTCGTTTTGACACATGGTCTCTCCCATGAGTCAACTCATCAGAACTAGGAGAATAACAAAAAGGAAAAGGTTAGTTAGACATTTCTCAGACAACATCAGAGCTTCTCCTCCAGAGTAAATTCGCTCCAGCCCTGTAAACCCTGTGTTAGAGAATAAAATCAGTATTAATGTCATGTTAAGTGGGTCTAACTCTTGGCTCTGCCTGGAGCCTGCATCCACACCACGATTACCTAGAAACCAAAATCGGTGAGTAAATACAAACTTCACATTTGCAAACAACTGTAGGTTATAAGAGTAATAAGGCATCCCACACCACAGACACAAGTGTGTCATGCGCAGTTCATTTCCCCAAATCATTAAAACACTGCTGTTACCATAATTTGCCCAAACCGTGGATCATCCACATGTTTAATTAAAACTACTGTAACCAGTAACTTTTCTTAAGTAATGTCACTCACTTGTTTTAAACACTATGGGGTCAACACCTTAAAATGAATAATGATATGATAATGAGCCCCACACTAAGATGTTCTGTAATCACTGCACAACCTGCTTCATTTCACTCATGTCTGCCTGTGTGATGCCGAATCCTCCACAAAGAAAAAAAACCCATTAGCAGCGGAGCGTCCGGAGGTCAGGTCTGGATCAACAGATTCCAGAGCTGCTGCTGTAAATCATGTGGTCAACCCTCCCTTTCTGTGAAAGGAGTGATACTGATTTTAACAAAGTATGTGTTTCACATTGAATACACATTTTCCCACTGTACAGTGTGTTACTATAACCAACAAGCAGCCAGTAAAACACAGTATTCTCCACACAAAATCAGTAACACAGAAAAGTAGCAGCTGAAGGGTTAAGTCTGCAAGGCCCACACACACACTCATGTGGACCTCCAGTCTCCCCCTCCTCTGGTCTCTGTCATCCTCCTGCTTCTGCAAAAACAAGCAAACAAAAACACACACATCCACCCTTTTTTCACTGTTTGGGGTGGATTAGGCATTAGAAGTGACTAATCCTAAAATAGCTACGTCTTCTCAATTTCAAGTCAGTCACACTTAGCCCACATCATCAGTCCAGCCACAGTCCAGTCACATGCATTCGTACCAATCATTGCTGATAGTGGAAAACCGTGCATGAATTTAAATATCCACTGACAGCAATATTACATCATTCCAAAAATAAAAACAATTCTTATTGCTTTTGAAATGGATTCAATCGCTACAATCCTTTTAAACAGAGGACTTACCATCTAATATGGTCAGCGTCCTAGGTAGGTGAATTTCCTCAGAAGCCCATTGTAATCTAGAGAAGCTCACCTTATATTTGCTCTCAATTAAAGTATTTTATAGCGCTTTTACTCCCAATCTTGCAGGCCTGCTTTTAAATCATCAACACACAAAATATCAGACCCAGAGGGATGATACCTGGCAGGTTTTTTTCCTAAGTGCACCATTACAAAAAAAACATATTAGGCCCAGTTCTGGACATGTCTAAGTGTAAAAAAAAAACAAAAAAAAACAGTCTTTCTCTTAGAAAAAGAAAACAACCCAAACCTAACTGGCAGAATCAGCCTGGTACTAAAACAAAAACCCCAAATCTGCCAGAAAAAATCTCAGGAAATGTCTTTTTACTTACTTTTTACTTGAAACAACATGCTGTAGGGATTAGAACCTGCCATGCAGTGCTGCAGTCACAGCTTCTGGCTTTAATTAATAACTGACGCTTACATGATCTGAAATCAGACTTAAGAGTCACTACCTTTGTTCATTTTCCCCACATCATATGTACTGGTTGCCCACAAGTGCTCCAGAACATCACACAATTCTGGAAAGTCTGGGGCCAACCAACATAGTGAAATACACAGAGAAATTTCTCCCTTTTTTATTAGCAGCTGCAGAGTTCACACAACACTAATGTTCACCATTAAATGCTTCCTAAACACTTCATGGCCTGTTTCATCACTGAAATGTGAATTTCTTCCACAGGTCTGTGCTTTTTACACTCATTTTTCATTTTCACAGACCCAATCATTTCATTTAGCTTTTCTCCTTTTTTTTCTCCAAAAATAAACATGTAACATGTCATCATGTATTTCATGAAACAAGTTTGTTTTTATTTATTCAGAGTGTGTATCTGGGTGCAAGCTTCACCCATACATCAGAAACAGGAAATTCAACCCTCTGCTACATTTTATTCACTTGTTTTATAATCCAGTCATCCTTCCCTGATCTACTAACAATCAACTAATTTGGATATCAGCTCATAACCCACCACGTTGACAGGACAACAGAAATGTGTGTTCAAAATATTATCACAAAAGAGAATTTCCTTCATACAGTAAATTACTTGTGCTGCACCAATCAAGCAGAAAGCATCTCACAATTTACTATATTAACAACTAAATTTATTGTCTGATCACTGGTTGGTCAAACCAGAATCTTTTTTCTCTTTCACAAAAGTTAAACAGTTGTCCTGCAACCTAGAGAGTTAATTGTCAGCGTTTGATAACAAGTGTCTGTTAAAGTTACACTATTTTAACACTGATGAGAGATAACAGGCTGATCTTCTTTGCATGTGTGTGTGTGTGTGTGTGTGTGTGTGTGTGTGTGTGTGTGTGTGTGTGTGTGTGTTAGTAGGCAGGTTTAATGCATGTGTGTGCAGTGGAGCTGCAGATTCAGCAGGGCATGTCCTTAAAGCTGCCTGTCTTTCACATTTCTCTGTTTATGTGTGTTTGTGTGCGTTTTAGTTTTACCTTTGTTGTGATCCTACGGACTCTTTCTCAAACCTCCATAAGACAGCCAGCCCCAATTTTGAATTCAATTTTCATGTGCTCTCACATTAACAACAACAGACTTCATTTTTTCCTCCATGCTGTCTTCTCCCCACTTCTCACAGCTTCTGTCTCTCTCCTGCATCTGCAGCAGTTCACGGTTGTGGCGTGTCAGGGGCCCAGTGGGCCGTTCTTCTTCAGCTTTGCCTTTTGTCTTTCACTCTTTTCAGTCTCTTCCTTTGCCATTTCAGCTACTAGTATGGCAAATGTGAAACTCAGACAGTCTTCTCAAGTCCATTCACACACAGTGATGTCGCTGGTGAACCTCCCAGCTTGTGATCAGGAGCGCATGCTTCCATGGTATTTATACATGCTGCTGAACCCTTTAAGGTTTAATGTTTAGGGCAGTGTTGCTGTCTGTTCACCTTGTTGACTCTTGAAGCGGACACTGTTGCTCTCGAACTGCATTTTGTTTTCAGGGAGAGATTGATTGCCCTCTAAGCTTGTTCTTCAGGTTAAGGTGTACATGGAGTGAAGCTGTGAAATATTCAGCCAAAACATGGCTGGGTGTGGTTCCAGTTATGTTAATCTATCATTTTGCTCTGGCTGCTGTGCTTGTGGAGGATGTGGATCCAGTTCCGTAGCCACCTGTACTAACACACTAAAACATTTATTTAATATCATTTTCATCACTACTTATTAACACTTTCCCTCTCTTATTCTTCTATCCACATTTTAACACATCACTCTCTGTTATACACACGCCCACAGCACGTCTTACACACACACACTTCTCTTCACTGCATTCCTCAGTTTCTACACACTTCATACTGCATGTATTCTTTCCCATATTTCTGAAAGAAAAAAAAAGAAATAGAAAAAAAAATCATACAATCAAAACCTGGATTTCCTCCGACCACCCGAAGGGATGCCTCCTACGGCCTCACTGGCCGTACTGCTGGGCTCAGCTTTGTGGACAAGCGCGTTCACTGTCCGGCCTTTTCCTTCTGGTGCAAAAGTGTTAAACACCATAAACTAAGGACAGAGTCCTTCCCACAACAGTCTTGAAATCAGACGTGGTATTTCTGAGGTTTTCCCTCCCAGTGGCCCATCCAAAACAAAAAACAACAACAACAACAAAAAAAGCTCTTATCCCTGTCAACATCTCTTTCTATCACACAACCATCTTCCACACACTTGGAGTTTTCAACCAGACCACGTAGAGGAATGCCTCCCACGGCTCCAGTAGCCATTTTGCTGAGCTCAGCTTCCTTTGTACAAACAAGCACGTCCGCTGTTCGGCCTTTCTGTCTTTTTTCACTGGTGCAAAAGTGCTAAAATACCATACACTAGAACGCTCAAATTATTGAACTTCTAAGATCCTGCACTTACTACCGCAACAAGGTGCAATTTCTCACACTAGGACACCCAAATTCGTTGAGTTTCTAGGACCCTGCATCTACTTGTTGCAATAATAAGGAAGCGAGGCTTTTCCCGTCGGTCTGGTGAAAAACCCTGCCCAAATCAAAGCAGCTCACCATTGCAAATCCTTTGCAGTCCGTCTCTTGGTTCTTTTAAAAATTCCTGCATGTGTGAGTCGCTGAAGCACACCCCGTGATTCCCACTTTTTGACGTCTGTTTAACGTCTCCTACTACAATGGCCTCACTGTGTTAACTTTCCACATGCATGTAACCTGGTGACAGGAGTGCTCTTACTATAGTAAAGTGAGAAAGTGATATTACTATAACTAATATGATATGATTAAATATGTGATTAATGCATGAGAAAAGAAATCTGCCAACACAATACCCAGCCCTAGTGAAGTTCCATTTCTTTAAGACACCAATCACCAGCAGACAGATTTATAAAGTCATCCTCTTTTACAATTATTTAAAAAAAAATGTTTTCATAGAGTTTTGTGGGAGAAACGTTTTGCCACTCATCCAAGTGACTTTTTCAGTCTCAGCTGACTGCAGGTTTCCCCAATCTTATAAACAGTACATTTGCATAATGACTAAAACCAGCCCACTGAAGGAACAATGGGCTGGGAGGTCAGTTCCTTAACCATAATTCTCATGACCATTGATCAACAACCACTGATCAATGGCCATGAGTACCATTCACAGTAGGCGTGCAACAAGACATGTATTGATATTGAACCGTTCGATACAGTGCTTTTGGTTCGGTACGCATATGTATCGAACAATACAACATTTTTAATTTATTTTATCAACTTTTCTTCTGATGATGCTGTCTGTGTTGAGAGCTCAGTGGATCTGCGTTCGGCTTATCCGCCTAGCCTGCACTGTCGAGTGCAGATCCACTGTGCGCAGCGCAAGCTAGCAAGACAGAAGTTAAGCTCGTTGCAACATGGCAACTGCCTCAAAGCTCCCTGAAATTGAACCTCCCCCACCCTCATTCAGATCTGGCCTTTGGAACTATTTTGGTCTTCATGTGAAGTATGACCCTGAAGGTAAGCGCATCATGGACAAAAGTAAAACAGTATGTCGGATGTGCCACGCAATGCTCAACTACATTGGTTGGAACTAGTGCGTTAGCGCAGTTAGCTCGTTAACGTGTTGACGCCGTCCAGCCCCACGCACGGGGCGATCCGCGGTAGCTCGTTAATGGAAATTTGCTGCGTTGTGGCGTTAACGTCATTTCAACGAGATTAACGCTGACAGCACTAGTGGGAACACAACGAATATGACTGCACATTTACACCGACATCATCCTAGTGCAAAGACAAGTGGAAGCAGACAAAAACAACAAGCACGCATGCTACAAACTTTACCCGAGTCATTTAGACAGCCGTTAGCACATGATTCTCCTTATGGGGACCTGATATGTTTAATATGCTGCTGAGAGTGTACCCCAGAAGAAGCGTATAGTACAGCTTTTATTTTGGAAAGAGCCATTTCTCTGTAATAAACTCTCTTTTCCAAAGATGAGTGATTTCTCCATCAGATATATTTATTTATTTTCATTGTTTTGTTTTTTCAGCAAAATTAAATTTAAAAACTGTACTTTTGAGTTAAAATATATATTTATAATTTTAATAAATGACATATTAAAAAGGCATGAACATTTTTTTGTATGGAAAAAATATCGAACCGTGACACCAAAGTATCGAACCGAACCAAACCGTGAATTTTGTGTATTGTTGCACCCCTAATATACAGAGAGTTAAGCGGCACATCTTAATCAGCAACAGAGAGGAAAAGCAGAGTCTTCCTGCAACTGTACCCCTTCTCCACTCAGTACAACAGCTAGTAGGGCTGATGTTTCTTCCTCCTGGAAGTTGGGTCCCCTGGGGGCCAGAATGTGGGCCCTTGCTCCAGGCCGACTGGCGTGGAACTCGAACTGGAGGATGTGCTCCCGGCCGGAGGCGTGTTTGTGCCCTCAGGGGGAGCACATCCTCCGGTTCAAGTTCCATACCAGCCGGCTTGGAGTGGGCCTGTGGGCACCGGTCTCTTGCCAGTCGGCAGAGGAGTGGTGGGCCTGTGAGAGGTAGCTGCAGGCTTGGGCTTCACCTGATATCTGGCAATGATGTCGTGCAGAGCTTCTGTCTGCTTCTTCCTCAGATCGAATCCAGTCTGAATGGCTTCAACTAAATGTCTGAATAAGACACCGGTTCATCCAAATATACAGCCCTTTCCCTGTCTGGGATGTCATAGAGGTTCAGCCACAGGTGCCTCTGTGCCAATACTACTGTCGAAGCCTCCAAAAGTTGATTCTGTTCATCTGGACGTAGCGTTTTGTGGGAAAAAAGTTTCGTCACTCATCCAAGTCACTTCTTCAGTCTCAGATGACTGCAGGTTTCCCCAACCCTATAAACGGTACATTTGCATGATGACTGAAACTAGCACCATTGAAGGAAGTCAGTTCCTTCATCTTAATTATGCAAATTCTCATGACCATTGATCAACAACCACTGACCAAAACCCACTGATCAAAGAACACTGATCAATGGCCATGAGTACCATTCACAGAGAGTTGGGGAATGGCTGCAATCACAGCATTGTAAGATGGTGACAGATGTACCCTTAGGCCCCCTCCTAGATTCAGAGATGGTCTTTCCCTTTTCACATAAATGGCCTCCTTGACTCGGCGCTCAAACCAGCGTTCCTCCCTGTCCAGGATGTGTACATCCTCATCATTGAAAGAGTGTCCACTGGCCTGTAGGTGTAAATAGAGTCCTTGTCACGGTTTGTGGGGCAAGCCGTGTGTAAATTATTAAAGGACCCTTAGGCAGGCAGCTCAGATGCAAGTGAGTTTATTCATCAGATGATGATACACACAGAAATGGCGAGGGAGAGCATGAAAACTAAGCAAAAACCTAACCTGGGAAAACTAACAGAAACAAACATGAAACAGAGATGCAGGAAGACGCGGAGAGAGAACCTGAGACGACGGAGGGAGATAAGCAGATGAACCAGCAATGAACACGAGAAAACACAGGGCTTAAATACACGAACCCCATGGTGCGAGAAACAAAACAAGAGCACCAGAAGGCCCCAAAACAAAATACGAGTGCAAAAATAAAAAAACACTGGAGCCCAAGAAAACAGATTCCAAAACCAGTTCAGGGAGCAGACCAGGAGGCCAGCAGCACATGAGTCCAAAATAGAACAGTTCAGGGGGCCGGCCCAGCAAGTGGCAGCTCATCAGTTCATAGAGTAAGTCAGGGGGCCGACCATGTGAAAAGTGGTAGAGGCGCAAGTGACAGAGCCGGTCTGGATACCGACCGTGCGGAAGGCAACGGCGGCGATGCAGGCGAAGGAGATCCGGAGGCCAACCTCGTGGAAGGCAGTGGCGGCGACGACAGAGCTGGTCCGGAGGTTGTCCACGACGGTGATGACGACCAGCCAGTGGCCTGGAAAGTGGCCGGTGATGTTGAGGAGATGACCGTGGAAAAGCCGGCTGCGCTAGATGTGGACGAGGAACTGGTGAGGCAACCGCAGGACCAGATGAGGCAGGACCAGGTGAGGCAGCAGCAGGCGAGGCAGGACCAGGCGAGGTTGAAGCTGATGCTGATGCTGCAAACGTGGATGAAGCTGATGCTGACGCTGCAGGCGTGGATGAAGCTGATGTCGATGCTACAGGTGTGGATGAGGATGCCGGCGCTGCGGGCGTCGCCTGGACGGGCCCCTCGGACCGAGAGGTAGACGAAGGCTGAAGTGGTGCCTCAGACCCTCCAGCAGAGACACATGAATGCTGAAGCAGGCCCTCGGACCCTCAAGCGGAGACAGACGAAGGCCGGACAGGCCCCTCGGACCCCCCAGTGGAGACTGAAGACAAAGGCCGGACAGGTCCTTCGGACCCTCCAGCGGAGACAGAATAAGGCCTGGACCGGCCCCTCGGACCCTCCAGCGGAGGCTAATGCAAAGCCAGCAGGCATGGAGTCCTCTGGCATACATGAAGATGATTGGAGCTGTGCGGGGCACAGACTCTGCCCATGCAGCATTAACATGGTGTAGTCCTCAGGCTCCCTAGCTTCCAGGGGTCCAGAATCAGCTACGGTCCTAAACCCTGACTCTAGGGAGGCCCTGAAGCAAGTAAGCCCAGTCTCCAGGGACACCAGAGACTGAGCTACAGGTAGCGGGGACACTGGAGACTGAGCTAGTGGCGACTGAACAGTGAGCTGAGCCGAAGGCAGCTGGGCAGGCGATAAGCAATTCTTATTGCTATCTGCCGCACAAAACACACCCCAGAATAAACCATAAGCCACAGAGACCCGGTGTTTAGAAAAAATGTGTCTCAACTGCTCCGATACTCCTGACACATATGGGATCACTACAGGTTTTCTCTTAGTCAGTGGTTGTCCTTCTCTCCTGGATCGGCTGGAGCTTTCTTTAGGTGCCTTTCCCAGCTTTGACAAAAGTCCAGCTGGGATAACCACATTTACTCAGGGCCTTCTTGATGTGCTGTTCTTCTGCCTCCCTGGCCGCTGTGTCAGTGGGGATGGTGTTCGCTCTGTGTTGTAGCGTCCTGATGACACCCAGTTTGTGCTCCAGTGGATGATGAGAGTCAAACCTTAAATACTGATCCGTATGTGTAGGTTTACGGTACACGTCAGCTTTTAGATGTCCCCCATTACTGATGGAAATCTCACAGTCTAAGAAGGCTAACCTGCCACTTTTCATATCCTCCCTGGTGAATTTGATGTGTTGGTCCACCGAGTTAATGTGATCCGTGAAATGTAGTACGTCCTGAGATTTGATTTTCACCCAGGTGTCATCCACATACCTGAACCAATGGCTTGGTGGTGTTCCAGGGTAGGATAGCAAAGCCCTCTTTTCCACTTCTTCCATGTACAAATTGGCCACGATGGGTGAAAGTGGGGAGCCCACGGCACTTGGAGATGTTATAGGTGACCGAGTTGATCATAAACCTGCAGTCAGCTGAGACTGAAGAAGTCACAGTGACATGTGACATGAGTGACAAAACATTTCTCCCACAAAATGCTCCGTCCAGATGAACAGAATCAACTTTTGGAGATTTACTTACCTGGATGATTCAGCATGCACCAAGATGATGTTTTTGTAATTTGTGATTAAAGAGAATAATCAATAAATAATGAATAAATATAGTAAAGTGGGTTTTGGAATGATTTAATGATTCTACATACATAATAAATGATTACTGTTTCATCCAATTAGAGTTCTTTGCTCTCGTACTGCAGGCTTACTTGTAGATAAAGCATTAGTAAGGTATTAAGGTTAGGTTGCTCTCTGCCATTACCAGGAAAATCCAGGGCAATGACAGGTGACTCTTTGCTTCCCTCCAACACCCACCAATCTGAGCTATGGTCAGAGAAACCCTCATCACTCATGCCACTCACATATGGGCTATATACTCAGACCAAATCCATTGACTAATTTCAAGCATTGTGTAACCTGCCCTCTAATGTCTATTGTGTGCCTTTCTCTTGTTTTTAGTTATACTCCCTTTGTCTGTTTCTTGCTGCTGTCCTACTATATATATATTTATCCCATGCACAGTTGATTTGGAGCACCCACAATTTTGTGTACATATGAAAAGGTCATAGTATTCTAAGAAAATTATGTGGTTTAAAGAAAATATGTGTTTTACAGCTGCTATTCTATTGTATTATATTCTATTCTATTACAATACGATACAAGACAAATTTATTTACATAGCACGTTTAAAACCAGGGCTTACGCAAAGTGCTTCACAAAGCAATAGACAATAAATGATTACACTGAGCAGTGAAAAATAAAATACAAACACAGTAAAATGAATGACAAACAAAATCATTAGTGAGTAAAGATAGGGAGAATACATAATAATCTAGGGAAAGATGCACCGATTAAGAAACAAAGAGAATTAACAAGGAGAAAAAGCCAGGTTAAATAGGTAGCGTGCTTTAAAGGATTGAATGGAGTCAGAGGCACGAATGGTAACAGGGAGACTATTTCAGAGGTAAGGTGCTAGAGAGGCAAAGGCACGGTCGCCATTAGTCTTTAGACGGTGCCTGGGTTGAGAAGGACTCTAGACTAACTTTTTGGCATGATTGCACTGGTGCACACCAGCACAAAAGTTAGGCGCACACAAATTTTTCAAACGCATCACTTAACACAGCAGTTTTACATGTGCACTTTTGGGGGGTGAGAATTGCTGTCTAAACAATATTCATTTGTAAATGATTAACTAACAATCTTATCAAAATAAAATTCTTTATTTGGAGCACATTTCTACAAGAAAGATAAGTTACTGAAAAAGTGCTTGTGCTTAAAATACTTTGGCACTCTTTGGCAATATTGTAGGCAATGTTACATTTAATCATCACATCGGCTCCTCTGACGACCTGTTTGCTGCTGCCTGCCACTGAAAGGCAGCGGGGAGAGGGGACACTTGGGCAGTGCATTTATTGCAGCATATAATGTTTTCTGGTTACACGGTGCTTTTTCAGCGTTCAGGGATTGATGTCTCCGTGTGAATTTCAGACTGATCAGACCTTAACAAAAAAGTTATTAATCCTTCTTTTCATCTTTTTACCCACAGCTACATCCACTTCTGTCGGGCCTAGGCTACACACTAGGGCTGGGTATCATCACTGATTTCTATAATCCATTCGATTCCGATTCATGAGGTCCCGATTCGATTCAATTCAATTTTGCCTCAGACAGTCAGAAGTATTATAATTCTGATCATTTATCAGTACTGATACATGTGAGACTTCATCAGAAGTGTGAACATCACAGCAGATGCCTTTGTGTCAAAGTAACTGAGGATAAAACACAGAAAAACATGAAGGAGATTTTCCTGGACAGATTTTTATAGCAGATAACCTTCAAAATATTCTGAAATATTGCATAATTTTAAAACGTATACATTTCTTCTGTACTGAACAGCAGAAATTAGGCTTTCTTGTCTGAGGACATTTAAGTTAAAAGAAGACAGCAGCCGACAGGGCAGTAAACAACAGTAGACTGGTGGGTAATAAGTGAATGAATAATGCAGAAAACAGAGATGGGAGATGGGAAACTGTTCCTGAAGTAAACACAGAGAGAGCTGTGCATGAAGTGTGATTTTATCTTGGCGGAAGCAAAACAGCAAAAGTCAGAGGGAAATAATGACGACACTTATCAAATGTGAATCGTGGAAAGAGACAAAACCTGCAGCTCAGAATCTAGCGCAAAAAAAGACGTAAACAGAAAGCGCAGACTTTCAGCCCTGATGGCGTGACCGTTGGGTAAGACAGCCGACATCTCACTGATTCTGATGTGTCGGGTCTGCACTCTGTGTTTACGTCTGTGTGAAATCCGTTTACCTGCTCTCATTTACTGTTTTAGTTGTTTCGTAGTTGCTGAAATAGTTTTGTGAGCTTTAATGTGAGATTCTGGCATTTCAGGCAAAATACATTTATATTTAAAAGTCAATTTAGGATTTAATGAATTGATATCGCTTTATTCAAGCTACTCAGCTCCATTTTCCACCTTTCAAATGTACACACAAAGGACTACTCGACAACTTCAGGACCACGGCCAATCATAGAGGTCCCGCCCCTGACTATCTCTGCAGCCAATGTAAATCAGAAAGCACAGGGGTAATGGAGGTGAATTACTAGTTCCAGTTAGGAGGCGAGCCGCAGCATTCTGGGCAAGTTGTAATCACTGGAGGTCAACGAGTTGGAGTCCAGAGTAGAGAGAGTTACAATAATCAAGTCTGGAGGTCACGAAGACATGGATAAATTTTTTCAAGGTCTTTGCGACGTATTAACCGCTTGACCTTAGAGACTTGGCGCAATTGGAAAAAGCCAGATCTAACTACCGAGGAAACCTGTTTGTCCAGCTTAAATGAATGATCCAGGAGAACACTGAGATACGAGGATGCTTCGCAGCCGACACCAAGACTGCTACGTCTGTGCGGGAGGAAGATAGCTGCTATAATCTATGTTTTTGTCTCACTGTATAATGTTGCACAGCCCGTTTGAGGTGCATCCTTTTTGAAACATGCTGCAAGTTCACATAGAGGTCCACAGCGCTGTGTGAACTTGTAATTTCAACTGCCAAAAGCAAAGTAAATCCTTTTTTAAAGAGACAGACCTTTCTCCTGAGATTCCTTCCAAAAATTTCTGAACACAGCAACACCTAGATTACTTACACTGTCGGTAAGAAAGCTAGCAAAAGGGCCAAATCCAGCAGCTAGGTGATTACATGGAGTATGACTATCAAATACCATGATCTCAGTTTTCTTCTCATTTAAAATGAGAGAGTTGGCTGACAGCCACTCTGTGACCTCTTTCAAGCAGCCAGACAGGTGATTCAAAGAAGCTGGCAGGTCATCAGACAATTTGAAATAGATTTGAATAGTATATTCATCAGTATAAAAGTGATAAGACATTCTATACTTGTCAAAGATGGAACCCAGGTCTAACATGTACAAGGTTTGAACTTTTCAATTGCTCAATTATGCTTTTAAAAGTAGAAAGTGAAATTGGTTCAAACTGGCAAAAGTTGAACGGAGATGCTTCAAAAGGAAGGGGGTTCACCAGTTTCAGTTTTATTTCTATAGCACATTTAAAAGACCCAGGTACATCACAGTGCTTCACATACGAGCTGCATTTGCGGGGTTACAACAGTAAAGGAGCAGGAAAATACAGTTATCAGCAGAAGAAAATACAGTTATCAGGTGGTGATGTGGCAACAAGCATGAACCGGGGAAAGGTTAAAATCTAATTTATTTGGAAGGCGAGCTTAAACAGGTGGGTTTTTAAATGTGATTTAAAGGATTGTGTCAGGATCCTGACACTTAGTTTTTCCTGTGTTTCTGTTTCATGTCAAGTTCATTTGTTATTCTTGGAGTTATTTTTTCGGTCCTAAGTTGCTTAGTTTATTGAGCTTCCCCTCCTTGTGTTACATTCCATGTTTTCCTAGCCCGTCATGTCTGTGCTCTTCCTCGTGCTTCTCTGTGCTTTTCTCTCCCCCTCTGGTCTGTGTATTTCCTGTTTTACTTTGAAGGTCCATGTCTTATGTGAATGCGTCCTACTTTGCTTCCTTGTCTCGTCAGTTCTGATTTCCCCCAGCTGTGCTCTCCTTCTGTGTCTCGTTCCCCTCGTTATTTCCCAGTGTATTTAAACCCTGTGTTTCTCTGAGTCTGTGTCGCGTTGTCCCTCATGCTGTGTGGATCTCCCTGTGTCTCCCCGTGAGTTTAGTGTGTTATTCCCCAGTTTAGTTTAGTTTACTTTGTATGATTGTTTTCCTGTGACCAGCAAATAAAGCTTTTGAGTTCATCCCTCGAGTCAGAGTGCCTGCGTTTTGGTTCCAACTCCTGCCTGCCACACAGCGCTTCCTGACAGATTGGATGGATTCTGACGCACGGACATCAGTCGGCAAGCTGTTCCAAAGTTTTGGTGCAGCAAAAGCACGATCCCCCCTACTCTTCCGTCGAGACATTAGCTGCATTAAGAGCCTCTGATTAGAGGATCTAAGTGCTCTCGTGGGGTTGTATAGGTCAAGGAGGTCGATTAAGTAACTGGGTGCCAGATTATTTAAAATTTTAAAAGTGTATAAAAGGATTTTAAAAACGATACGGTACTTGACGGGGAGCCAGTGAAGGTTGGCGAGGATGGGTGGGATATGGTCATGTCTTCTGGTGCCGCTTAAAAGACGTGCTGCGGCATTCTGGACTAGTTTCAGGCATTGGATGAGGGAAAGTTGGAGGCCTAAATAAAGAGAATTACAATACTCCAATTTCGAAGTAACAAGAGCATGAATGATTTTTTTCAAGGTCATTATGTCGTAAGTAGGGCATTGCCTTGGAAATTTGGTGTAGTTGGTAGAAGCTGGTTTTCACCACTGCAGCCACTTGCTTGTCTAGTTTGAGGGAACTATCCAGCACTACTCCAAGGTTTCTGACAGCAAACGAAAGATGTCTGGCATAGGATCCCAGAGTATCCGATAGCTGTTCCAAGGGCATGTGACTGTCAAAGATGATAATTTCTGTTTTGTTTTCATTAAGGGTGAGAGAGTTGTGCAGTAGCCAGTCTCTAACATCATGCAAGCAGTTAAGCAACGGCAATAGCGGGGACTGGAGATCCAAATCCAGGGGAAAATAGATTTTGGATAGCTGTGGAAAGAAATATTATGATTTCTGAAATTTGTCCCAGGGGTAACAGATACAAAGAGAACAGCGTAGGACTTAATACAGACCCCTGGGGCACACCACAGCAGAGGGGTGCGGAGGAGGAAGAATAATTCCCCATAGAGACAGAGAAAGTCTTCTCAGCTAAGTATGATTTGAACCATGAAAGTACTTTGCCTTTAAGACCAACTACATGTTCAAGCCTTGTAAGGAGGGTGTCGTGGTCAACCGTATCGAAGGCAGAGGACAAGTCTAAAAGAACTAAAACCACAGGACCCCCTGCATCAGCAGTTACAAGGAGGTCATTAAAAACTCTCAGTAGGGCTGTCTCGGTGCTGTGGTGAGGTTTAAAACCAGACTGGAATTTTTCATTGATTCCATTAGTCTCTAAGAAGGATTGTAATTGCTTAAGAACTGTTTTCTCTAAGATTTTAGAAGTTTAGAAACCGGTCTATAGTTTGAAAGGACATTAGGATCGAGGTTACTTTTCTTGTAAACAGGTTGCACGACTGCATGTTTGAAAGCAGCAGGGACGAAGCCTGATAAGAGTGATGAATTCATTAGAAGTGAGATGCAAGGTCCAATAGTGTTCAGAGCATTTTTGATAATGCGAGAGGAAAGCACATCATGATGAGAGTTAGAGCATTTCAATTGGCCTATTATTTCCTTAAGGGTCAGAAGAGATACCGGTTCAAACTGTTCAAGGACCGTTGAGGGATCAGAAGTTGAAGATTTATCTACAGTAATAAATCTTCAACTAAATATGAGGATCTTAGTGCTGTGATTTTATCTAAAAAATAGTTAAGGAATTTTTTGCAGAGGGCTTGAGAGGTCTTAGTCTGAGTGATGGAGAGTGGATTTATTAGCGAGTTAAAAATCCTAAATAGAACCTGTGGCTTATGACTATTAGTTGCAATGATCTCCGATAGAAAAGAGGCTTTTGTGGTTTTGACAGCCTTCTGATATTTCTTCAGGCAGTTATGAAGAATGTCCAAGGAGATCTGAAGTTTGTCTTTCTTCCATCTCCTCTCACCTTGGCGACATTCACATCTGAGAGTATGGGTGCAGTCATTCAGCCATGGTTGACGGGACGGTTTGAGATGTTTTTAAGGGGGCCACAGTGTCTAAGATAGAAGTACAAGTGGTGATAAAAGAGTTAACGAGTTCGTTAACCGGTGTAGCTGTATTACAGTTAGCATCGTAGAAGGCAGAGTTGGTCAGGGCTGTAGAGAACTGGGCAATAGTCTCCGAATTAATCATACGCACATTATGCACAGGACCCTCACATTTCAGCTCCACATTACAACTTCTACCACTGGAAGTTGCGGGAGTGAGGTTTTTAAAAGTGAAATTTCCTTGTAAAATAGTTTAAAAATTGCTCACAGAGGCCTGGGGAGGCCAAGTCCAGCTTATCAGGGCAAGGATTATTTGCAGAGTTAAAAATTTTAAACAGGACCCGGGGGTTATGGCTATTATTGGCAATAATGTCAGACAAAAAAGCCACTTTAGAAGCCTTAACAGCATCCTGAAATATACTACGGCTGCTGCGTAAAATGTCAACGGATACTTGAAGCTTATCTTTTTTCCACCTCCTCTCAGATTTATGACAAAAGCATTTCACAGGGTTAACTGGAAATTTTTATTTGCAACCAGCACAGATCTGGTTTTGAAAACTCTTTCATAAACTGGTTAAAAATATTATATAATTCCCGAACAGCTTGCGTCAGAACAAATGACCAAACATTGTCCAGTTTCTGTCTCCTGAGGGGCATCACTGTTTGCAATTTTTATCAAACCACAAGCAGCAACAATTAGACAGCCAACATTAATAATGGGCATGAAATTCAAGAATGTAGAACATAAAATCAGTCTTTATGCGGAAAATGTGTTGCTTTTTCTCCAAAACTCACAAACCAATCTCTTTGGGGTAATTGCATTGATAAACTCTTTTTCAAGAGTTTCAAATTATTCAATTAACTGTTCAAAACCTACAGTTCTTCTGATTAATTTCTCCTTTTGTAATTATTCTTCTATCCCACTGCCTATCTGAAAATATTAAATGTTTAGGTATTAATGTCTCTCCTAAGCTTGCAGATTTAAATAAAATAAAGCACATCCCACTAAGGCAGAGCTTCCCAAAGTGTGGGGCCCGCCCCCTAGGGGGGGCGCGGTATGAAAAGAGGAGAAAAAAGAATGCTTAGACACTGCAAGCATAATGGACAGGTTTTTGACGGGGCGCCCACACAAACGCAAAGCAGGAGCATCGCTGAATATGTTTCCAAACCAACTTCATTCTAAGACAAAGACTAGAAAATCTGGTGAAGCATATCTTCCCTTTGGTTTCACCTGCACAACTGCCAAGGTAGGTCTCCCCTGCAGAATTGGTTTTCCTTGCGTCGGGAGCAGCGCTGGGCTTTCCAAATGAAAAACAATATCACACATTCTTGATTTTTAGTTCACAAACTACTCCTGACATTTTGGAGATGTTAGCTCTTTATACCTCATTCCCGCTGTTTCACACTCGGCTGCGAACCGTTCCAGTGCGAGCTGGAGGCCTTCACCCGATGAAGCCAACAGAACCACATCATCCGCGAAAAGCAGAGATGAGATTCTGAGGCCACCGAAGTGAAAGCCCTCCGCCACTTGGCTGCGCCTAGAAATCCTGTCCATAAAAATTTTGAACAGAATCAGGCCAGACACCCCATACTCCCGCAGCACCTCCCACAGGACACCCCGAGGGACACGGTCGAATGCCTTCTCCAAGTCCACAAAACACATGTAGACTGGTTGGGCAAACTCCCATGCACCCTTCACCTCTGGTGTCCACCATTTGGTTCGGGGATTACCACCACGGCAGGCACCAACCACCTTGCGGCCACAGCTCAATGCAGCAGCTTCGGCAATGGAGACGCTGAACATGTCCCCAGTCTTCCTTGGAATGCTGTTGAAGCTCTGCCGGAGGTGTGCGTTGAAGATCTCACGGACTGGGGCCTCTGCTAGATGTTCCCAGCCCACCCTCACTAAGCGTTTAGGTGCACCGGGTCTGTCCAGCGTCCTCCCCCGCCACCTGATCCAACTCACCACCAGGTGGTGATCAGCTGACAGCTCAGCCCCTCTCTTTACCCGAGTGTCAAGAACATATGGTCGCAGGTCTGGTGATACGATTACAAAATCGATCATCAACCTGCGGCCTAGAGCGTCCTGGTGCCACGTGCACTTATGGACACTCTTATGTTCGAACAAGGTGTTCGTTATGGCCAAACCGTGATTTGCATAGAGGTCCAATAACAAAACACCGCTCGGGTTCAGATCAGGGAGGCCATTCCTCCCAACCACGCCCCTCCAGGTCTCGCTGTCGTTACCCACGTGAGCATTGAAGTCTCCCAGTAGGACAACAGAGTCTCCAGGTGGAGCACTTTCCAGCACCTCACCCAGGGACTCTAAGAAGGCTGGGTACTCTGAACTGCCACTCGGCGCATAAGCGCAGATGACAGTCAGGACCCTTTCCCCGACCCTAAGGTGCAGGGAACAAACCCTCTCATCCACCGGGAAAAACCCCAATGTACCGGCAGCAAGCCGAGGGGATATTAGAATACCCACCCCAGCCCGCCGCCTCTCACCAGGGGCAACTCCAGACTGAGACAGAGTCCAGCCCCTCTCCAGGAGACTGGTTCCAGAGCCCAAGCCATGCGTAGAGGTGAGCCCGACTATATCTAGCCGGTACCTCTCAATCTCACGCATTAACTCAGGCTCCTTCCCCACCAGAGAGGTGATATTCCATATCCCAATTGCCAGTCTTGGCAGCCGGGGATCAGTCTGCCAGGGCCTCCGCTCCTGGCCGTCGCCCGGCACACAATGCACCCGACCCCTACGGCGCCTTCTGCGGGTGGTGGGCCTGCAGGAGGATGGGCCCATGTCCCCTTTTCGGGCTGTGCCCGGCCGGGCCCCATGGACTAAGGCCCGGCCACCAGACGCTCGCCCTCGGGCACCCTATCCCGGGCAGAGTAAACTGTTCCCTTGATGTTTTCTTCATAAGGGTCTTCTGAATCGGTTCACAGCCGATTGTGAAGCAGCGGGAATGAGGATCAGCACCTCCAAATCTGAGGCCATGGTTCTTAGCCGGAAAAGGGTGGAGTGCCCACTGCGGGTCGGGGATGAGTTCCTGCCCCAAGTGGAGGAGTTCAAGTATCTCGGGGTCTTGTTCGCGAGTGATGGGAGAAGGGAGCCAGAGATCGACAGACGGATTGGTGCTGCGGCTGCAGTGATGCGGACGCTGCACCGGTCCGTCACGGTGAAGAAGGAGCTGAGTGTAAAAGCGAAGCTCTCAATTTACCGGTCGATCTACGTCCCTACCCTCACCTCAAGGTCACGCTAGGTCAAGGTAACTTTATTTATACCCATAGGTAAGGTAAATTTGCTTTACAGAAAAATGACAGCATTTGGCATCCCTTTAAAAACACACATACCTAGTAAAGATATAAACCTCACTGTGGCACATATATAGTAATTTAATATTTCGATTCAAAAACAGTTCTTATTTAATTCAGTGACAGCAACGGGGACAAAGCTATTTTTATAACGCTTTGTCCTGCATCTCGGAAATAGAAACCTCCGTCCTGAGGAAAGAAGCTGAAATTCACCCCTTAGAGGATGGGAACCATTTCTAAGGATTGATAAAGCCATCCTCTGTACCTGCTTAGAGTACAGGGAGGCTAAACAAGACTGTGGCTCACCTATCAGACGACTGGACCATCTCACTATCTGATTTAGAGAGTTTTTCTCTGTGACAGAGGTCTGACTGAACCATGCCACCAAACAAAAGGATAAAACAGACTCAATAAAAGAACGATAAAACAAAGTTAAAATTTTTTGGTCAATGTGGAAATGAGCAAGTTTCCTAAGACAATAAAGGTGCTGGTGACCCTTTTTACAAACTGATTTGCAATTTTGATCAAAGTTCAGTTTTTCATTGATTATGGTCCCAAGATATTTATATGATTGTACTTGCTCTATTTTCTGACCTTTAATTAAAGTGACTCTGTGCCCATTTTGTTGTTTCCTAAAATCAATCACCATATCTTGTGTTTTAGATATGTTCAGCTGGAGATAAGACTCCTCACACCACTGAACAAAGTCATCAATGACTGGACCGTGGTTAGCTTCACCCTCTTTCAGTAAGCTGACAATAACAGAGTCATCTGCATATTTAATGATGGCCCTGTTTTCATATCTGCTCTGACACATATTTGTATAGAGAGTGAATAATAAGGGCGATAAGACGCACCCTTGAGGAGAACCTGTGGAGGAGAACACTGGGTCAGACAGAGCCCTGTTTATTCTCACTCTTTGTGACCTGTCAGTTAAAAAATCTAAAATCCAGCCCACCAGGTTTTTCCTGATTTCAAACTGTTCTAAAAGTCTTTTAATTAAAATATGGGGCTGTATTGTATTAAAAGCCGAAGAAAAATCAATGAAAAGAAGTCTTGCAAAAGTCCCTTTACTCTCTACATGTTTAAGAATCAGATTTAGTAAAGTCAAAAGTGCGTCCTCCACTCCTCTATTGGGCCTGTATGCAAACTGCATTGGATCCAGCTGACGTTCAGTCTCTTTCATAATCACATTTCTGATGATTTTTTCAAAGACTTTCATCACAACTGAAGTGAGGGCAACAGGCCTGAAGTCGTTTAGAATTTTTGGACGACTAGATTTAGGGACAGGAACCACGACTGCTTCTTTCCAAAGAGAGGGCACATGTTGTGTTTGCAAGGATTTATTAAAAATAACCTGAAATATAGGACTGAGTTCGTCAGCACAAGATTTAATTAGGCGGCCACTAATATTATCAGGACCCTGGCTCTTGTTCACATTAACTGTATGAAAGGCCTTTTGGACATCGCTGAGTTCAACGATAAAGTGCTGAGTATCTCTCAGTTTCTGTTTCAGTTCCAAAATATCCTCGCTAAAATCAGAAGAACTAAAACAAGCATAAAACATATTTAAAGCATTTGCAAAATCTCTGTCTGAGTTAAAACCATCTAAAATGACCTGACTACTACTGTGGGGATTTTGAAACCCTGCTATGGTTTTCATACAAGTCCAGGCAGACCCAAAATTTTTTGCAGCAAATTTGCTTTCAAGAAGGTTTTTGTAGCTCTGTTTTGCTTTCAAGATCTCGATTTTCAGTTCCTTGGTGGCTGTCTGAAAATCGGTAACAGCCCCCTCTTTAAAGGCCTGTCTCTTTTTCCTTAAACAGGATTTGACGCTTTTAGTGACCCATGGCTTATTGTTAGCGTAGACTTTAACGCGCTTGCGGGGTATATTCATGTCTTTACAAAATACTGCATAAGAGCTAGTAACATCCACCAAAGCGTCGAGATCATCTCCACAAGACTGAATGAAAACTTCCCAATCTGTACACTTAAAACGTTCCTGCAAGGTAAGCACAGATTCTTCTGACCATATGTCAACATCCTTAGTCTTTGTCTTCTCTCGTTTTAAGACAGTTTTATAGATGGGCAGAAGATGCACACAGTTATGGTCAGAAGATCCCAGAGGAGGAAGCGGGAGGGATTTATAAGCATTCTTCACCGATCCGTAACAAAGGTCCAACATTTTATCCCGTCTGGTAGGACAGGATACAGATTGATACAGATTGCCCAAAGTTGATTTAAGAGAGACATGGTTAAAGTCTCCCATTATAAAGTTTGGTGCGTCAGGAGAGAGCGTCTGCAGCTTCTGCACTACGTCTGAAATGATGCTGCAAGTGGAGGCGGAGTGAGCCCTCGGGTGGATGTAAACTACGGTAATAAAAAGTTGTGGAAACTCACGAGGGAGATAAAAAGGGCGCAGTGACATCTGGTGTACAAATACTCTCTCTAACAGTCACAGCGCTACAGTAGTGTTCACATACAAGCATACTCCCCCTCCTTGAGATTTCCCTGTTACCCGTGCATCCCGATCCCGGCGAAAGGGAGCTCCAAAACCGTCAATTGAAAAATCGGCGTCCTGATCCAGCTCCGTCAGCCATGTCTCGGAAAAAGCCATTACACAGCTGTCCCTGAAGTCTTTCTGGAACCTGACGTTTCCCTGGAGTTCATCCAGCTTGTTCCTAAGAGACTGAACATTTCCAAGGATAACAGACGGCAGGGGAAACCGACTGACCTGTTGTCTCCTCAGACGCAATTTAACACCTCCACGTCTCCCTCTTTTCCTCTTCCTCTTCTCACTCGTTCTGTTAGAGTCTTTATGTATAAAATCCGGCATACATGAGGTGAGGTCCTTACCATCATACGGTAAGTTAAGTTGTAACAATTTGTCGCGGGAGTAAACAATCCTCAGCTGACTCACGGCCTCGCCCACATCATCGGAAACAAGCCAGCACAGTAGAAATCCAACCACAATGAAGAAAAAAGAATCCAAGACGTTCTCACTGTTGTGGAGCATGTGTCACTTTGTAAGAAAACTGTCACTTCCTTCAACCAAAACACATGCCAGCGATAGAACCGAAAAGAAACGATGAGAACTTAAAAACTTAGGATGCCAAGCTCTCACTCACTGCCGGTCACTGCGTGCGCATGCGCCCATCTACCACACTCTATGGCCACGACCTGTGGGTAGTGACCAAAAGAACGAGATCGCGGATCCAAGTGACGGAAATGAGCTTCCTCTGAAGGGTGGCTGGCCTCTCCCTTAGAGATAGGGTGAGAAGTTCGGACATCTGGGAGGGGCTCAGAGTAGAGCCGCTGCTCCTCCACATCGAAAGGAGCCAGTTGAGGTGGTTCGGGCATCTGACAAGGATGCCTCCTGGGCGCCTCCTGGGTGAGGTTTTCCGGGCATGTCCCACCGGGAGGAGGCCCCGGGGCAGACCCAGGACACGCTGGAGAGATTATATCTCTCGGCTGGCCTGGGAACGCCTTGGTGTTCCCCCGGATAAGCTGGAGGAGCTGGCTGGGGAGAGGGAGGTCTGGGCTTCTCTGCTTAGGCTGCTGCCCCCACGACCCGGCCCCGGATATAGCGGATGAAGATGGATGGATGGATAGCTCTTTATACAGTAAAGTTACAGTGGGATACAAATAACATCAGGCTGATCCTGCCACAATTTGTTCCCTCGGTTCAAATCATGGACAAACAGTATCCCACAGTTGTTTATGTTTTTGAACCCATTTTTTGAAAAATGTATTGACAGCAATGTTAAATATTATTACACAGGAAACAATTACATGTGAAATAATTACACCGTGAAACCTCTGCCTTTCTAAACGGAGGGACAGTAACTGCGTGTGTATATGTAAGCGTGCAAAAACTGAAGGTAGTCAGATTAACAGTAACAGTATTTTGTCTCTTTCTGGCATTCTGCAATTCATCTCATGTAAACAATAACGAGGCGCACAGCGTGACAGCGTGAAAAAAGGCACATACCTTTGACGTTGCGTGACGAACTCTGTATTCCTCATCCACACGTAAACGCAGAAAAGGAGTTTTAAAAATCTCAATTTTCGGTGATTCGAAACGCCGTTTATGTGTGGACGAAAGGCCCAAACACATAGAAACAGCTGCGTTTTCAAAAATACCCGTGTAGGTGTGGACGTAGCGTAAAAGAATTAGTTAGAATTAGATACAGAGAAAAACCCAACAATCATATGACCCCCTATGAGCAAGCACTTTGGCGACAGTGGGAAGGAAAAACTCCCTTTTAACAGGAAGAAACCTAAAGCAGAACCAGGCTCAGGGAGGGGCGGGGCCATCTGCTGTGATTGGTTGGGGAGAGAGAAGGAAGACAGGATAAAGACATGCTGTGGAAGAGAGACAGAGATTAATAACAGATATGATTCAATGCAGAGAGGTCTGTTAACACATAGTGAATGAGAAAGGTGACTGGAAAGGAAAAACTCAATGCATCATGGGAATCCCCGGCAGCCTACGTCTATTGCAGCATAACTAAGGGAGGATTCAGGGTCACCTGGTCCAGCCCTAACTATATGCTTTATCAAAAAGGAAAGTTTGAATCTTGAAAGTAGAGATAGTGTCTGTTTCCTGAATCCAAACTGGAAGCTGGTTCCACAGAAGAGGGGCCTGAAAACTGAAGGCTCTGCCTCCCATTCTACTTTTAAATACTCTAGGAACAACAAGTAGGCCTGCAGTGCGAGAGCGAAGTGCTCTAATAGGGTGATATGGTACTACAAGGTCATTAAGATAAGATGGGGCCTGATTATTTAAGACCTTGTATGTGAGGAGCAGGATTTTGAATTCAATTCTGGATTTAACAGGAAGCCAATGAAGGGAAGCCAAAACAGGAGAAATCTGCTCTCTCTTTCTAGTCCCTGTCAGGACTCTTGCTGCAGCATTTTGGATTAACTGAAGGCTTTTCAGGGAGTTTTTAGGACATCCTGATAATAATGAATTACAGTAGTCCAGCCTGGAAGTAATAAATGCATGAACTAGTTTTTCAGCGTCACTCTGAGACAGGATATTTCTAATTTTAGAGATGTTGCACAAATGGAAGAAAGCAGTCTTACATATTTGTTTTATATGTGCATTGAAGGACATGTCCTGGTCAAAAATGACTCCAAGGTTCCTCACAGTGTTACTGGAGGCCAAGGTAATGCCATCCAGAGTAAGAATCTGGTTAGATACCATATTTCTAAGATTTTCAGGGCCGAGTACAATAACCTCAGTTTTATCTGAATTAAGAAGCAGAAAGTTAGCGGCCATCCAGGTCTTTATGTCTTTAAGACATTCCTGCAGTTTAACTAATTGGTGTGTGTTACCTGGCTTCATGGATAGATAGAGCTGGGTGTCATCTGCATAGCAGTGAAAATGTATGCTATGTCTTCTAATGATGCTGCCTAAGGGAAGCATGTATAATGTAAACAGAATTGGTCCTAGCACTGAACCCTGAGGAACACCATAATTGACCTTAGTGTGTGAAGAGGACTCTCCATTTACATGAACAAATTGAGTCTATTAGATAGATATGATACAAACCACTGCAGTGCAGTACCTGTAATACCTACAGCATGTTCTAATCGCTCTAATAGGATATTATGGTCAACAGTATCGAACGCAGCACTGAGGTCTAGCAGGACAAGCACAGAGATGAGTCCACTGTCAGAGGCCATAAGAAGATCATTTGTAACCTTCAGTAAAGCTGTTTCTGTGCTGTGATGAGCTCTGAAACCTGACTGAAACTCTTCAAATAAGCCATTCCTCTGCAGATGATCTGTTAGCTGTTTGACAACTACTCTTTCAAGGATGTTTGATATGAAAGGAAGGTTGGAGATTGGCCTATAATTAGCTAAGACAGCTGGGTCTAGAGATGCTTTTTGAGTAAAGGTTTAACTACAGCCAGCTTGAAGGCCTGTGGTACATAGCCGATTATTAGAGATAGGTTGATTATATTTAAGATTGAAGAATTAATTAATGGCAGGACTTCTTTGAGCAGTGTTATAGGAATGGGGTCTAAAAGACACGTTGATGGTTTGGAGGAAGTAATTATTGAAGTTAACTCAGAAAGATCACTTGGAGAAAAAGAGTCTAACTTAACATCAATGGTACTAAAAGTAGCTGTTGTATTCTGATGTTATTGTTATGCTTTGTTTTTTATTAGTCTATGTTCCAGTTTATTCGGGTTTAAGGTTTTGTTTTTAGGTTTTGTGTCTTGTGCACTCATATTTAGTGTAGGTTTATCTCCAAAAGTTGATTCTGTTCATCTGGACGTAGCGTTTTGTGGGAGAAACGTTTCGTCACTCATCCAAGTGACTTCTTCAGCCTCAGCTGACTGCAGGTTTCCCAAATCTTATAAACAGGAACCAATGTTAAACAGGAATCTTTTAAACTACACTTCACGGATCACATTAATTCGGTGGACCAACACATCAAATTCACCAGGGAGGATATGAAAAGTGGCAGGTTAGCCTTCTTAGACTGTGAGATTTCCATCAGTAATGGGGGACATCTAAAAGCTGACGTGTACCGTAAACCTACACATACGGATCAGTATCTAAGGTTTGACTCTCATCATCCACTGGAGCACAAACTGGGTGTCATCAGGACGCTACAACACAGAGCGAACACCATCCCCACTGACACAGCGGCCAGGGAGGCAGAAGAACAGCACATCAAGAAGGCCCTGAGTAAATGTGGTTATCCCAGCTGGACTTTTGTCAAAGCGGGAAAGGCACCTAAAGAAAGCTCCAGCTGATCCAGGAGAGAAGGACAACTGCTGCCCAAGCGAAAACCTGTAGTGATCCCGTACGTGTCAGGAGTATTGGAGCAGTTGAGACGCATTTTTTCTAAACACCGGGTCTCTGTGGCTTTTAAACCCCAAAACACGCTGCGCCAAAAATTGGTCCACCCCAAGGATCGGGTCCCCCGACACAAACAGAGTAACATAGTGTACGCTGTTAAGTGCCAGGAGGATTGCCAGGATTTATACATCGGGGAAACCAAACAACCTCTGGCGAAGCGTAGAGCTGGGCGATAAAACGATAACGATATGTATTGCGAAATAACTTTTTCTCGATAGAAAAATTTAACTATTGCGATAGACCTCATCTCTATCTTGCTCTCTTAAAAAAAAGAAAAGAAGAACAGCCAATCCAAATTAAGTAGCGCAGAGCCGAACCAATCACAGCCGCAGCGTCACGTCACGTGACTTGTTACGTACAGCACAAGTGCCAAGCCGCACATTATTATTATTATTATTATTAGTAGTAGTAGTAGTGTTTCGTAGTGATGTGTCGGTCCCGAACGAAATGGCTCTTAGAGCCGGATCTTTGACGTGAACGACACGAGCCGGCTCCTTATCGCGACCCGTGGGGGTTTTTTTTACTTTCCTTCTCTCACCCTCTCTCTCGCACTTTTTTTCCGCTTCACTCCGCACGCCAGCCTTGTGCTTTGCGCTGGGAAGAGGGGGGAGGGGCGGTAGTTACACTCGCAGTAGCACAGGAACAGAGCGGGAGGGAGAGAGAGAGAGAGAGCCAGGGACAACAACGTCACATTAGAAAGGTATAGTAATCATCCACAACTAGTTTCAGTTGCAGATGATAAAGGATTCAGAAAGTTCAGAAAGCTATACAACAAGGAGAGATTGAGAATTTCCTTTTAGTTCTCAGTTTATTTGATATTGACAAAAGCAACTTTAAGAAGTCCAGACGCTTTTCTTTCCAAGCTCCTTAGACTACGATGACCTGGATGACTGAGAACCTTCACAGAGATATTGACAAAAGTTAGTCAATTTTGTCTGTTCTTCTGTAAAACAAACTAAGATTTATTTTTAGAATTAATATTTTGTTTCTAAGTGGAATTGACAATTTAGTCTGTTTTGTTTGTTCTATTTTGAAACTTAAACGCTTTAGCGGCTGCCTTTTGTGTAGTTTGCAATATTTGCCTTTATTTATCTGAAAAAGTCTCATGTTCCTTAAGTACATCTACCCTGTTGAACTTATTATGGGAAATAAATATTAAAATCAAGACAAGCTGCTGATTATTTCACATTTTACTTGTGAGCAACGGCACATTTAAATCTTACAAATATAGTTATTTGGCTTATATCGTGATATATATCGTTATCGCCTGAAATGAAAAAAACATATCGTGATATGAAAAAATCTTATATCTCCCAGCTCTAGCGAAGCGGATGGCACAACACAGAAGAGCTACCTCGTCAGGCCAGGACTCTGCAGTCTATTTACACCTACAGGCCAGTGGACACTCTTTCAATGATGAGGATGTACACATCCTGGACAGGGAAGAACGCTGGTTTGAGGGCGGAGTCAAGGAGGCCATTTACGTGAAAAGGGAAAGACCATCTCTGAATCGAGGAGGGGGCCTAAGGGTACATCTTTCGCAATCTTACAATGCTGTGATTGCAGCCATTCCCCAACTCTCTGTGAATGGTACTCATGGCCATTGATCAGTGGGTTTTGGTCAGTGATTGTTGATCAATGGTCATGAGAATTTGCATAATTATGATTAAGGAACTGACCTCACAGCCCATTGTTCCTTCAGTGGGCTGGTTTCAGTCATTATGCAAATGTACTGTTTATAAGATTGGGGAAACCTGCAGTCAGCTGAGACTGAAGAAGTCACTTGGATGAGTGACGAAACGTTTCTCCCACAAAACGCTACGTCCAGATGAACAGAATCAACTTTTGGAGAATTACTTTCCTGGATGATTGAGAATGCATCAAGACGTATTGTAGGTTTAGTTCTGTGTCAAGTCTGCGTCTTCGTGAATTGTCTCCTGTTTTATTTTGAAAGATTGTGTTTTATGTCAGTGTGTCTTGCTTCACTCCCCCTTTCTTGTTAGCCCCAATTCCTCCCAGCTGTGTCTCCCTCCTGTTTTCCATTCCCTGATTACTCCCCTGTGTATATAAGCCCTCTTTTTGCCTGTGCTCTCTGTTGCATCGTACCTTCAGGCTTGCCTGTGTGGTGCAGTTTCCAGCAATTCGCTGTCAGTTCATGTTTTGTTTTGTCACCAGCAATAAAGCTGAGGTTTTTGAGTTTCAATTCAGTGTCGGAGTCCTACATTTGGATCCTCCTCTCCATCCACCCGCACACAGGGCCCTGATACCACAATGGAGCTTGAAAACAAAATATGGGTGTATGTGGTTGGAGGATGTGTTTGTGCGTGGGGGGGGCGCGAACATTTTTCTTGTAAAACAAAGGGGGCCTAGCAAAAAAAGTTTGCACTGCACTAAGGAAATAGAAGGCGGTCTGGCTAGATGGAAATCTCTATCCATATCTCTTTATGGGAAGGGTCGCTGCAATAAAGACAATGGTCCTGCCAAAAATAAATTTGGTAAATTTAAATTTATTTTCAATGATCCCGAGTAAGCGATCACAAGATTGTATTGTAATATTTGAAAATTCCTTTCGTTTGGAAAGATAAACCCCCACCTATGAGCTTAAAAAGGCTACAAAGAACCAAGGATGAAGCAGGACGGGATCTGCCTAATTTTCAACACTACTTTTTAGCCAACAGGCTTCAGTTCATCTCAAGATGGTTAAAAGATGGCTTCTTAGATGAGCCCTGGCTAGATGTAGAACAGGCACTTTGCAATAATCTAGAGATTTCAGACCTACCATTTATCAGCTCAAACATCAAAAGACATTAATGCTTTATAAGTATCAATATCAGCTCCTCTCTGACAGCATCAGTGGCGGTCCTAGCCTGTTTGGCGCCCTGGGCGAACACCCCCCTCTGCCCCCCCCCCCCCCCCCCCCCCCCCCCCCCACACACACACACACACACCCACACACACACACATGAAGAGAGTATGCATTGTATGCAAACAGCTACCAAACAGACATCATAATTCGTCATACAATGAGAACAGGACAAATCAACAATTGACACTGACTAATTAATATTATATTATTGTATATATTGTTTGGAGTTTAGTCTCTTACTGTTACTATTTTTACCATTTCTTCTTGGAGGAACTGTAACCCACATAATTTCCTTAGGGATTAAGAAAGTATTCTGATTCTTAATGTTTTAGGATACATGACCTGCCATTATCCAATGACACATCTGCTTACCTGTAGCTTTTGCTCGTTTCTCCTTGTAGGAGCCATAATTAAATGTATTGAATTTTAATGATCATTGGGTTTTCATTTGTTTGGTTGCTATGGTGATGTGTAACGGGAGTCACGTGGGTGCTAGCGGTGACATTAAGAGGGCGTTGTCAGTCTGTCTTTCACTGGTTTGATTTTGACAGAGAGGAGGGCTGGGTAGCCGTAGTTTTTGTTGACCGCAGCACAACGAGTTTCCCCTTGTTGCATTAGAGCTGTGATGTTTTAAGAGTTTGAATCGCGAGCCGATCACATTGCTCTGTAAACTTTTCAAGCACTTTAATAAACAAGCAAGCAATTCCACCTCTCGCATTATTGCGTAAAGTTGACAGCGTGTCAGGCAAATAGGCAGGCTCAGTCCCCGGCCTCTAGCGAGTGTGGAAGTCGCTACACTCCTCCTCTTCTTTTCTCTTTTTTTTAAACTTTAAAAACGGGTTGTGTGTGAGACTTAAAATCATCAAACTATAAAATATAAATTTTAAATTGTTATTGATCCCTTTACCCCTGGTCCTAAAGTGTATATTTATTTTCTTACTCTTCTTATATTTATTGATTGTTTACTTGCACTGCTGTAACTGGAGCCTCGTCGTCTCGTCTCTCTATATACTGGACTGTATGTAGCGGAGATGACAATAAAGTTTACTTTGACTTCAGCAGCGAGCAGGCGCACTGAGGGCTCTCGCGCTCACTTTTCGCGTATAGAATTTTGAAAAAACATCGGTGCAAATTATAAGTCTGTATCATGATGTCTGCTGTTTTCGTGTTTGTTGTTTTGTTTTTATTTTGTTTTATTTTGCAAGTTGGTTATTAGACGCTGCTCCAGCCAGCCAGAGAATCCCCCGCCGCCCCGCCCTCTCCTCCCTGTGCCGCAAGCAGCAGGCGCACCTCGCAAACGGAGGGCGCCCTTACTCCCAGCTAATGGGCGATAGAAGCCTATGACATTCCCAATATGCGCTGGCATGATGTCGGGGCAGCATGAGTACGAGCAATATTTTTTTTGCCGATGCCCGTGATGCCGCCCCCCACCACGATGCCGCCCGTGTCGCCCGTATCTAAAACCGCTACTGTACAGCATGGTGGGAGTTTCTAAAAATGGTGGAGTCGTCATTGATCCCATGCAAACGTACACCTATCTGGAATAACCCGGACATATTACAAAACAATAATATGACTAACTTCCTAGATTGGAAGTGTAAAGGAATTAAATACTTGGAACATATGTTGGAAGGAACAGACTTTATGTCATGGTTCTGGGTCATTTTGACCCAGCATTTTCTGTTTCTTATATTTTGGTGTTTTTTTTTTTTAGATTTTGATTTATGTTCTGATTATTGAGATGTGCTGTTTTGCTCATTTTTATTCTAGGTTTCAGTTTGGTTCTGGTCATGAGTTTAGTTTGATGTTAATTCTTCTTGAAGTCTCTATCGTCTCTGGGTTCCATGTGTTATATTCTTTCAGTCTGCCTCTCAGTGTCAAGTCAGCGTCCTTGTGATTTGTTTCGTGTTCCTGTTTTGCATTTCCAAGAAAATGGTCCTTGTGAACTGCCACACCTGGGAAATTTGTTGTCTCACAGCAGAAAGTGGAGAGTGCAAAGTTACAGGAGTAAATAAACACTATGAAAAACACTGGACAGATAAGATAGATAATAAGAATAAGATACTATATACAAAAGAATAAAATACCATATACAACTGAATAAATACTACATTGTCAGAAAAAAGAGAATTGCACTTAGTGTGCAGTGTGTGTGTTTGGTCATCTGTGGAAACCATGCTGTAGAGTCTGACAGCAGATGGAAGAAGTTGTGACCTGCCGTATCTCTCCGTCCCACATCGTGGGTGCCGCAGCCTGCCACTGAAGGAGCTGCTCAGTGCTGTCAGAGTCTCCTGCATGAGGTGGAAGATGTTGTTCTACAGGGATGACAGGGATAATGCACAGCAACCGACAGAGGGCTAACATAATAAAACAGGAAATCTGGAACATGTGGAAACCAAAAAGAGAATATGAACAGCCTTAATATCGATTCAACCTTCAAGCTTTGATGTTACTTCATTTAGAAAGTGGGGGCACAAATTATATCAGAATAAAACATATTTTTAAACATAAACTGTACAAATAAAAAATAAAAAAAGAAATTTTAATAGAAAATAAAATAAAACAGAAGTTAACACATGGCATTGGAATATGCCTCAGCTTAAATGATTACAGTGACAAAAGACTAATAGTTCTCAAACCTTCTTCATAAAGAATTGTTTCTGAATATGCATATGTGCAGTCTGTATGTATGATCTGACAGAGTCTTATTATAAAAATCTGCGCTGTTTATGTGAATTTAAGTACTGTGAGATTTTAAAACTGTCCTTAAAAGAAACAAAGTAGAAACTATCAGTCCATCAAACTGTTTTTATTTAATATTTTTATTTTTAAATTTTCAGAAGCACCGCTGTAAACAGTTCTTTCATATTTAATCTTATATTTCCTGGATAATCATAACACTGTCTGTGTGCCAGAAATAAGAGAAGTTCAGTTTCATTTACTCTGAAATGTCTTCAGTATTTAGGTCACCTAATTTACGGTATATTTTTTTAATTAGTGTTTTTCCTGCTCAGACCAGTTTTGCAGCTGTCTTATTGTTCTCTCACATAGCGTGCATGCCACTAAATTTGGCAGGACTATGCCCTGCTACGTGTATAAAGATGCTGCAGGTGGATGTGAGCAGCATCTCCGCAGACAGAGTTTGCCGTAGTTTGGAGGATCATGGCTTCCACACTGCTGTTCCTGCTTCAGCTGCTCCTCGTCTCGCTGGTGTCTGCTTCTCATTATTTTGGGGGAACCACGACCTACAGCTACAAAGGAAGAAACCCTGATGGCTCATTTAAGGTGTGATACACAACTGTACTTAATATTATTGACAGATAATAAGTGAACCTGTTTTCCCGACTATGTGACAGAATTGATGCTGAGAACATTTCATTTAGGGTTTTCTTTTCTTTTATCTTTTGTGGACAGGTCTGATTGTTCTGATAGAATAAACTGTTTCATTGATGTGTGTAAGTGGTGCTTATCCATGGCACCCGTGGTTCAGGGGGTTGGGAAGCTCATCTTGTAACCGGAAGGTGGCCGCTTCGATCCCCAGCTCTGTCTGTCCTGGTCGTTGTGTCCTTGGGCAAGACACTTCACCTACCTTCTACTGGTGTTTGCCAGAGGGGCTGATGGTGCGATATGGCAGCCTCGCTTCTGTCAGTCTGCCCCAGGGCAGTTGTGGCCTTAAATAATGAATGGCAGTAGAGGCTGCTTCCATTATGTACATTTGTTATTAAATGTGTTCTTTATCGTTTTTGATCACATGATCAAAAACGATAAAGAACCTTCTTCATACAGATAACATGAAGTGATAAAACTACAATATCTGGTGTCACTCCACAGTAACGGTATATGTAAACTGAAGACTGATAACAATGAGCATGTGTTCAGTATAATTCCAGTTGTTGGATCATGATTAACTTCGTGAACAGACTGATATTTTAGGACCAGTAAATGATCAGTGATTCATAAAATCATTGATTTTATGCTCATTATAAAATTAAAAAAACAGATACATGTAGACATCAACATACTGGAAACCTTTCTAGTTTTTGTTGATATTTTTAATATAAATTAATTATATTTCTATTTAAGGAATGACGCAGAGTTGCGTATATAATATTTTCAATAGGTGGACATTCGGGACAGGGACACCTATGACGGATGTTACTACGCCCTTGACTGGCATTGTTCAGGTGGAGACTGTGGTTATGCATACAAAACTCAAAGAGGCACACTGGACAGCAGCACCAATGTTCCACCATATAACAGAAAATGGTGTGAAGCTGAAACTGTCACCACACGGGTCATCACCAGCAACAAACCTTTTGAAATGCGGTGAGCATTTTTTATTTAAAGTATGAAGATTTTGTTCAGTTCATAGTTTGATTATTGATTTGAAGTGACCTAATTCAATTAATCTGTCAGAATAGCTTGGAGAGGTGAATTAAGTCTTATTTTCAAACATCCCAGGTCTGATAGCTGCTGCTGGATTCCCACACGTAGTAATAAATGGACCCATTCATGGAAATTGAACACTCTTGTGGATTTGGGAGAAAGATCCGACACTGGAGAACCAAACAGAGCACCAGAAATTGCCATCCTACCTTTCCTAAGGTAAGGTTTTCATTTGAATGTTTATTTTGTGTTTTTTTTTGTTTTTCAGTTATTTAATCCATTTTGTGCATGAGATATTTGACAGATTGTTTAAATAATACTAATGTTTGAGATACTAAGAGAAGCATTTTATTAATGTATTTATTAAAGAGTTTCTCAGAACTGCCCACGGACATACAAGCTGATGTCCTTTGATCCTGATGGGGACAAAGTCAGATGTAGATTTGGAAATCGGGGAAGTGCAGAGTGCTACGGCTGTACCCAACATTCAGGCTTCCACTTAGACCAGGTTCGCTAATGTTCCAATACAGTATAAAATAACTGATTCATGTTTTGCCTCTCTAACTATTAAATGTTCTCATTGTTAGAACTCCTGCACATTACAATACCAATACACTAATGCCAGCCCGTTGGTGAATGCATTTGAATTGGTGGTGGAGGATTTCCCACAAAGACACATCAGTGTGAGCTACTCCGATGGATCCCATTCACCCAGGTGTCCTAGGTCCGCAAGAAGGAAACGAAATGTCGAAGATAAAAACAAAAAAACTACCACTACAACACCAACAACCACTCCCACTACAAGGCCAACAACCACTCCCACTACAACACCAACAACCACTCCCACTACAACACCAACAACCACTCGCACTACAACACCAACAACCACTCCCACTACAACACCAACAACCACTCCCACTACAAGGCCAACAACCACTCCCACTACAACACCAACAACCACTCCCACTACAACACCAACAAACACTCCCACTACAAGGCCAACAACCACTCCCACTACAACACCAACAACCACTCCCACTACAACACCAACAACCACTCCCACTACAACACCAACAACCACTCCCACTACAACACCAACAACCACTCCCACTACAACACCAACAACCACTCCCACTACAACACCAACAAACACTCCCACTACAACACCAACAACCACTCCCACTACAAGGCCAACAACCACTCCCACTACAACACCAACAACCACTCCCACTACAACAACCACAGACGTGCCCACTACAACAACCACACAGGCGCCCACTACAACAACCACACAGGCGCCCACTACAACAACCACACAGGCACCCACTACAACAACCACACAGGCACCCACTACAACAACTACAGAGGCGCCCACTACAACAACCACAGAAGAGCCCACTACAACAACGACAGAGGCGCCCACTACAACTACCACAGCAGAGCCCACTACAACAACCACAGAAGAGCCCACTACAACTACCACAGAGGCGCCCACTACAACTACCACAGAAAAGCCAACTACAACAACCACAGAAGAGCCCACTACAACTACCACAGAGGCGCCCACTACAACTACCACAGAGGTGCCCACCACAACTACCACAGAAGAGCCCACTACAACTACCACAGAGGAGCCCACTACAACAACCACAAAAGAGCCCACTACAACAACCACAGAAGAGCCCACCACAACTACCACAGAAGAGCCCACTACAACTACCACAGAAAAGCCAACTACAACAACCACAGAAGAGCCCACTACAACTACCACAGAGGCGCCCACTACAACTACCACAGAGGTGCCCACCACAATTACCACAGAAGAGCCCACTACAACAACCACAGAAGAGCCCACTACAACAACCACAGAGGAGCCCACTACAACAACCACAGAGGAGCCCACTACAACAACCACAGAGGTGCCCACTACAACCACCACAGAGGCGCCCACTACAACTACCACAGAAGAGCCCACTACAACAACCACAGAGGCGCCCACTACAACAACCACAGAGGAGCCCACTACAACAACGACAGAGGTGCCCACTACAACAACCACAGAAGAGCCCACTACAACAACCACAGAGGAGCCCACTACAACAACCACAGAGGCGCCCACTACAACTACCACAGAAGAGCCCACTACAACAACCACAGAGGAGCCCACTACAACAACCACAGAGGCGCCCACTACAACTACCACAGAAGAGCCCACTACAACAACCACAGAGGAGCCCACTACAACAACCACAGAGGCGCCCACTACAACTACCACAGAGGCGCCCACTACAACAACCACAGAGGAGCCCACTACAACAACGACAGAGGTGCCCACTACAACTATCACAGAAGAGCCCACTACAACAACCACAGAGGAGCCCACTACAACAACCACAGAAGAGCCCACTACAACTACCACAGAGGCGCCCACTACAACTACCACAGAAGAGCCCACTACAACAACCACAGAGGCGCCCACTACAACAACCACAGAGGAGCCCACTACAACAACCACAGAAGAGCCCACTACAACAACCACAGAGGAGCCCACTACAACAACCACAGAAGAGCCCACTACAACAACCACCGCGGTTCCCACTACAACAACCACAGAAGAGCCCACTACAACAACCACAGAGGAGCCCACTACAACAACCACAGAGGAGCCCACTACAACAACCACAGAGGCGCCCACTACAACAACCACAGAAGAGCCCACTACAACAACCACAGAGGCGCCCACTACAACAACCACAGAGGAGCCCACTACAACAACCACAGAGGAACCCACTACAACTACCACAGAAGAGCCCACTACAACAACCACAGAAGAGCCCACTACAACAACCACAGAGCAGCCCACTACAACTACCACAGAAGAGCCCACTACAACAACCACAGAGCAGCCCACTACAACAACCACAGAGCAGCCCACTACAACAACCACAGAAGAGCCCACTACAACAACCACAGAAGAGCCCACTACAACAACCACAGAGCAGCCCACTACAACAACCACAGAAGAGCCCACTACAACAACCACAGAGCAGCCCACTACAACAACCACAGAAGAGCCCACTACAACAACCACAGAAGAGCCCACTACAACAACCACAGAGCAGCCCACTACAACAACCACAGAAGAGCCCACTACAACTACCACAGAAGAGCCCACTACAACAACCACAGAGCAGCCCACTACAACAACCACAGAGCAGCCCACTACAACAACCACAGAGGAGCCCACTACAACAACCACAGAAGAGCCCACTACAACAACCACAGAAGAGCCCACTACAACAACCACAGAGGCGCCCACTACAACAACCACAGAGGAGCCCACTACAACAACGACAGAGGTGCCCACTACAACAACCACAGAAGAGCCCACTACAACAACCACAGAGGAGCCCACTACAACAACCACAGAGGCGCCCACTACAACTACCACAGAAGAGCCCACTACAACAACCACAGAGGAGCCCACTACAACAACCACAGAGGCGCCCACTACAACTACCACAGAAGAGCCCACTACAACAACCACAGAGGAGCCCACTACAACAACCACAGAGGCGCCCACTACAACTACCACAGAGGCGCCCACTACAACAACCACAGAGGAGCCCACTACAACAACGACAGAGGTGCCCACTACAACTATCACAGAAGAGCCCACTACAACAACCACAGAGGAGCCCACTACAACAACCACAGAAGAGCCCACTACAACTACCACAGAGGCGCCCACTACAACAACCACAGAAGAGCCCACTACAACAACCACAGAGGAGCCCACTACAACAACCACAGAAGAGCCCACTACAACAACCACCGCGGTTCCCACTACAACAACCACAGAAGAGCCCACTACAACAACCACAGAGGAGCCCACTACAACAACCACAGAGGAGCCCACTACAACAACCACAGAGGCGCCCACTACAACAACCACAGAAGAGCCCACTACAACAACCACAGAGGCGCCCACTACAACAACCACAGAGGAGCCCACTACAACAACCACAGAGGAGCCCACTACAACTACCACAGAAGAGCCCACTACAACAACCACAGAAGAGCCCACTACAACAACCACAGAGCAGCCCACTACAACAACCACAGAAGAGCCCACTACAACAACCACAGAGCAGCCCACTACAACAACCACAGAGCAGCCCACTACAACAACCACAGAAGAGCCCACTACAACAACCACAGAAGAGCCCACTACAACAACCACAGAGCAGCCCACTACAACAACCACAGAAGAGCCCACTACAACAACCACAGAGCAGCCCACTACAACAACCACAGAAGAGCCCACTACAACAACCACAGAAGAGCCCACTACAACAACCACAGAGCAGCCCACTACAACAACCACAGAAGAGCCCACTACAACTACCACAGAAGAGCCCACTACAACAACCACAGAGCAGCCCACTACAACAACCACAGAGCAGCCCACTACAACAACCACAGAGGAGCCCACTACAACAACCACAGAAGAGCCCACTACAACAACCACAGAAGAGCCCACTACAACAACCACAGAAGAGCCCACTACAACAACCACAGAAGAGCCCACTACAACAACCACAGAGCAGCCCACTACAACAACCACAGAAGAGCCCACTACAACAACCACAGAGCAGCCCACTACAACAACCACAGAAGAGCCCACTACAACAACCACAGAAGAGCCCACTACAACAACCACAGAAGAGCCCACTACAACAACCACAGAGCAGCCCACTACAACAACCACAGAAGAGCCCACTACAACAACCACAGAAGAGCCCACTACAACAACCACAGAGCAGCCCACTACAACAACCACAGAGCAGCCCACTACAACAACCACAGAAGAGCCCACTACAACCACCACAGAAGAGCCCACTACAACAACCACAGAGCAGCCCACTACAACAACCACAGAAGAGCCCACTACAACAACCACAGAAGAGCCCACTACAACAACCACAGAGCAGCCCACTACAACAACCACAGAAGAGCCCACTACAACAACCACAGAGCAGCCCACTACAACAACCACAGAGCAGCCCACTACAACAACCACAGAAGAGCCCACTACAACAACCACAGAGCAGCCCACTACAACAACCACAGAAGAGCCCACTACAACAACCACAGAAGAGCCCACTACAACAACCACAGAGCAGCCCACTACAACAACCACAGAAGAGCCCACTACAACTACCACAGAAGAGCCCACTACAACAACCACAGAGCAGCCCACTACAACAACCACAGAGCAGCCCACTACAACAACCACAGAGCAGCCCACTACAACAACCACAGAAGAGCCCACTACAACAACCACAGAAGAGCCCACTACAACAACCACAGAGCAGCCCACTACAACAACCACAGAGCAGCCCACTACAACAACCACAGAGCAGCCCACTACAACAACCACAGAAGAGCCCACTACAACAACCACAGAAGAGCCCACTACAACAACCACAGAGCAGCCCACTACAACAACCACAGAGCAGCCCACTACAACAACCACAGAAGAGCCCACTACAACAACCACAGAAGAGCCCACTACAACAACCACAGAGCAGCCCACTACAACAACCACAGAGCAGCCCACTACAACAACCACAGAAGAGCCCACTACAACAACCACAGAGCAGCCCACTACAACAACCACAGAAGAGCCCACTACAACAACCACAGAGCAGCCCACTACAACAACCACAGAGCAGCCCACTACAACAACCACAGAGCAGCCCACTACAACAACCACAGAAGAGCCCACTACAACAACCACCGCGGCTTCCACTACAACAACCACAGAGCAGCCCACTACCACTACAACTCCACCCTGTCCTCCCCTCAGCAAACTTCCTTTGCAGTTCTCTCTCATTGGTAAGACAGCTTTTTGTCTCAATGTTTTATGACGTGATGCCACTGCATATATAAAGCATACAGCATTTTTAAAACTTTATTCTTTTGTACAAACAGCTTATAACAACAGACCTATAACAGTTTTTAGCTTTTCAGTTACCTACATTTACATTTTAAAAACATTTTGTAAGTATTCTCTGCATTCTCCTTGCCATTCTTCTCATTGATCTTGCTTTTTTAAAATAATTTGAAAAATGTTTTCACATAACCCATAGTTTATCTTAAAAAGTTGAAATTAGAGGGCAGCTGTTTGCATTGAATTGTTCAGCAGCATTAGAATCAAAATATTTGTTTCTTTCAAAGCCGTGAACTTGCAGTCAGCTGCTGCTTCCTCTTTTTTAGTAATTAATGTTTATTTGGTACTATTCTAACTCCACTACAGTGGATCCACCCGCTCCTTCATGCCAGGAGGGACTATACTTGCCCCGGTTTCTGCACCCAACACCTGAACACGGACAGCGCATTCATGCACAGGTCAACAAAGAGGTTGAGATCAGAATCAAAGCACAGGCATCATACGCAATGTGAGTGAGACAAAGCTTGATTAAGGAAACATTATTATCACTTCAGCAGGAAAGCTCGGATTAGCATTAATGGGAAATTCTTGTTTCCTTCTGTTGTTTTCTTACAGAATAAAAAATGTCATCATGAGCGGGCCAATGAATATGACCAAGCACAGAACCACACATAATGAGTTTGTGCTTCGGTGGACACCTTTGTCCAGTGATCTGGGAGATTATTTCCCAGTGTGCTTTGCTGTTGAATCGGCGACAGGGTTAGCCTCAGTTTCATTCCTTTAAAGACAGAATTAGTTTGGAAGAGTAAAACCATGATTTGACTCTTTGTGGATTTTTCAGGTCAGCAGTGACCAGTTTTCCAGACGATCCCCACTCTCATTACTATGCCACCCCAACTTCACAGTAAGTGACTTTTTATGGTTTTTAGTGCTTTAAAAAATGTATTTTGTGTCTACGCTTAAGGAGTTTAAATAAATGTTTGTTCATTTGCACACACAATTGTCCTTTTATATGTATATTTTTATATAAATCTATATTTATCTATTAATCTTAATCTTTATCTATCAAAATCTTTGTTTCTACATTCATTTTATAAGGGTTCTGGATGTTTGACATATATTTGCTGCTATGACACCGCAGTTTCCCTATGGGATTAATAAAGTTTCTCTCATTCTGATTTAAAAGAAAAAAATACTATAAATATTAATATAATGAAGGTCTCTTCTTTAACTTTAAGTTTGTTTTTGTTTTTTCAAGATTGTTTGAAGAAATGAGAAGGAGGAAGGAAGTTTACAGAGGAAATTATTTAATTCACACATTAAAGTAGCCTATCATTGTTCACTAATGTCTCTTCAGGTCCGGTGTCTATCAGTCCGAGATGAGGTGTGTTATTTTGAAAGTCGGAAGAGAGGAAAGTGAGTCTAACGTTGTCTTTGATGTTAAAATGTATCAATTGTAAAGCAGTTTTTTACTCCTACACTGTAGTATTTTTGTTTTGTAAGGTGTTGTGTTTGAGCAAAAATGAATTTTAAACCATCATTTTATACAAATCTGTTGCCAGCAAATTTAACATGAGTTACTAATTTTCTAAAACAGGTAAATTTTCTGATTTCAAAAAATTGAAAAATCATATATTCTTTTCTGAATAATGGTATTTTTTAAAGATTTCACTGCATTCTTTTTATGTTTAGTATCCCAAATTCCAATTTCTGGAATTGGGTTTTGGAGAATTAATACATATTTCTGGCAACATTAAAATAAACTTAAAATTGTTACATTTTCTGAAAGGCAATTTCAGTTTAGGTCTGTTGTGTTGGATGGATTAGATTTAGCTTAATGAACAGTCCTTTCAATGTGCATCCTAATGTAAATTTCAAACGTTTTTAACTTGTTTCAGTTAAAACCAACGTGATCTGCACTGAGTCTGAAATGAGAGTAGAGATTGAGAGATCATCCCTCCGTGGACTCCATGTGGGTCACCTGCGTCTCAGTGAGCCCAGCAACACCCTCTGCAGCCTGGAGAGATACTCCAACAGCACTCACATCATCGGCGTCATCCCTCTCAACGCCTGTGGCACTCAGATCGAGGTAACCAGAGCTCCTTTGTGTCTATTCTGTTGTTGTTGGTTTAGATATCAGAACGAGGACTGAGAGTGATGTTTGACTCTGCAGGAAGACGAGGAACATCTCATTTTCAAGAATGAAATCACCACAGTGGATGACAGTAGTGCTCTGATCACCAGGAAGCATAACCTGGAAGTAGGGTTCTACTGTCAGTACCCCAAAAAGGGGAACGTGTCACTGGGCTTCACAGCACACAGGAATGATATGGAAGTGTTTGATAAAGGCTTTGGCACGTTCATCTACCAGTTTGAGTTTTACCCCAGCAAAAGGTTCAGAAGCATCATTGATCCGAGTTCGTACCCTCTGGAGTACGATGTAGGGGAGAAGATTTACATGGAGATAGATGCGTCCTCCATAGTCAACGACACCAAGATCTTTGTGGAGTCCTGCAGAGCCTCACCGTACGACAACCCCAATTACCAACCAACCTACTCCATCATTGAAGACGGGTACGCATAAGACCATGTCCTGTCTGCACTGTAATAGTTTATCCATCCATAATGGATGTGCTGATGGAAGTGAAGTGTCTCTCCCTCTTCCACTTGAAGCTTGCAGATGATTAACTGCCGTTCTCTTTAATAAACTCAAAATCAAACAACACCATGATGTTGAAGTCAGTATAGTGTAAAAATTATCTTTAGAACAATGCCAGCTAAAGGGTTTTCAGTAGCATCCAGTATGTGAATATATTTTGTATTTGGCCATGTATGATATGAAAAGCCACCATTGGAACAATATAAAAAGAAAAGAAGGAAAACCAGAATTTTACCAGTTTTCTTTTTTTTTTTGTAATGAAATGTTAAAAATGAATTGCTGGTGAAAGCTGTAGAAACCCTGTGATAGCTCTGCTTCTGTAGCAGCTTTGATTGTCAGACATGGAGTTACAGCAGCTGTGTCGTCTTTGTGCTCGGCTCTGATTAGGTGCCCCGTGGACCCAACTGTGATAATCCATGAGACCAACAACGAGAGACAGTTTAGATTCAGCGTTGAGGCCTTTGAGTTCATTGGTTTGCATGATCAGGTAAAATCAATATGCCCAAATTTAAATTCAATTTATTTGTTTTATTTTGAGTTATTTTCTTTCCACTTCTCTTATGTTCTTGTGGTGGACAGGAAAAGTACATTAGAATCTGTTATATGATAGAGTACCCTCATAAGTCATCAGATTCACAGTTAGATAAACAACCACTGGACTAATTAGTTGTTTAAACCAACCTCAATAAACACAATATTGTTATACATGTTTCCCCAGTCATGTCTCTGTGTGTCTGTCTGCACCTCTGTGTATGTGTTCCCATTACTTCATGTTTTACTTTACTTTACTCCTATCTGTGTGCGCCATGTTTTCCTTTGCTTCTCTTATTTTGAAGGTATCTTGTCTCTTGTCTCGTGTTTAGCTTTGCGTCCTGTGTCTCATTGTGTGTAATTTACCCCAGCCATGTTCCCCATGAGTTTCCTGTTCCCTTGTGCTTTTAAGCCTTTTGTTTTCTTCTGTCCAGTGTCATTATATCCCTCACAGTTGTGTGCTTTTCTCCATGTTCTTCCCTGTGTGTTTAGTCTTGTTATTTCCCAGTGTAGTTTGTATTATTTTTCCCATTTCAGCAATAAAGCTAGTTTACGTTTTGCCTCAGTGAGTCTGTATTTGGGTGCTCTCCTGCCTGCACACAGCCGTTCATGATAGAAAGGCTGCATTTCAATTGCATCTTTACTTTTTGATTTTAATTCCACTGCTGAGGTGAACAGAGGCAATATTACAAAAATTGCCTTTGCCCATAAACACATGAACCTAACTGTGGGATACAAAACGTCTGAACTACACGCACACATAAAAACAAATATACAGATTTTGTTCTCGTATTTTTACTCGTTGACTGGGTCGTAGAAGGAAAGGGATTGACTGCACCTCTGCTCTTGTTCCACTAGAGGGGGCAACTGTATGTCTGTTGATATACTGACAGTGTATCCTGTTTCAGGTATACATCAGCTGTTCAGTAATGATGTGTGAAGCAGGCAATCGCAACACCAGGTGCTCACAGGGATGCATCAACTCCACATCAACTGATCACCATCGCCAAAAGAGGGATGCTGTCATCCAGACTGCAACGCACTTCGTTTCACAGGGTCCTCTGCGCTTGAAGAGGTCAGCAGACATCAGCATGAGTGCAGGTATGGAAACACAAAGTGCTTCTCAACAACAGCTGTTTTGTCTGAGTTTCACTAAAAGTGTGAAAAATGCTGAGGTACAAATGTTCTTTTGTGGTCTTCAGGGAACAACCTGAACCTGAACCTGAACGGGAACCTGGTTTTCATCGCTGGATGTCTTCTTGCTGTTGTTGCTATGATCTGTGGAGTGGTCCTCTATAGGGCCAAAATGTCAAAGGTCAAATACTAATATTTGTGAAAAAGTGAAAGTTAAGACAGCAGTGTAATCAGAATACTAGTTCCTGCATTAATTTTGAATGAATTTGTTTCCATAATTTTTCTGTTAGGATTTGGGGGCTTTGGTATCTTCTCATGTTTTAATAAATCAAGTTTATATGTAATGTTAATTCAGTATAATTCTGCTTTAGCAGTGTAGTGCGAATTCACAACTACAGTCACCTCAGACTTCTTTTTAATGTAGGGCACAGTTCCAGCAAATCAACTCTTTGGAAAATCTTCCAGCTGTTTTTGTGTTTGTGAGCTTTAAGGAAGAACAGAAATTCCATCACTTCTTGTATAAAATCTTTATACATATACATTTTTGTTATCAATCAATAAAAATTCTCTCACGTGTCATTGCTTTCCTTTTATTCTCATCTGTGTCTTCAAATGGCTAAGACGTTTGCCTCCTTTGTTAAAGTGTGACATCGATGCTCTTCAGCATCAGTATCATCATCTGTAACAAATAGGCTACACTGAAATATTCACATTTTCTTAGAAAGGTTGCTAGCTGACAAATGCATACGCATCAAAATCACACACAGTTACACAAGTGTCATTGTCAATGTAACCAGTACAACAAAATTAAAACTATCAATTCTGTCAGCATGCAGTCATTAGAAAAAAACAAAAGAGTCAGCGGGAGCTGTGGCGTTCTTCCAGTGTGTGGAGAGGGCAGTCAACAATCTTCTGGGCCATCTTACTGACCCTCTGAAATGTTTTCCTCTCAACCACAATGCATCTGGTGACGCGTATACTCTGCTACTCTTGGTAGCACTGTAAAAAGGACACCAACAGCCTCTGGGAAAAGTTCAGTCTCTGCTAGTCCTTCTTCAGCAGCACAGATGTGTTCATGCTTCAGGTTAGGTTGTCCTCAATGGTGACTGCCAGGAAATGGAAGTGAGTCACACTCTCCACACAGTTCCCGCTGGTAATCAATGGTGGCACAGAGGCTCTGAGCTTGGTCTTGTAATTGGTGAGATGTTGGACACGTTGTCACACCTGCCCATTGTTGTTGCAGTACAGGGGGTCCTTTCTGATGCCTCTTGACAGCCCACCTTCAGCAGCAGGTGGACCTACCGGGACATGTTTGTCCACTGTGAATATGTCCAGGCAGTTTTTTATGTAGCACAGAAGACTTTATTTGGTGAAGCCCTGCTGATTTTGTAAGTTTGCCCAGTTGCAAAGAAATGATGAGTGTATAATTTCAATGGCAGGTTTATTTGAACAGTGAGAGACAGAGCAACAACAACAAAAAATCCAGAAAAATGCATTTCAAACATGTTCTCCACGTGTTTTCATGGGTGAGGGTGGAGGAGTGAACCAGTGTAAACAACAGCCATCCTATCCTGCAGCTATTCTCCAGCACGTGATGCAGACCCACCGTCTTCATTGGTGGAAATAAGGGTCAAAGGCGTTTAGAAAGAGGGGTGTCAGTGCACATGCATATGTATGCATGTGTGTGTGTACCCCGTGTTCAACTGAGAGAGAGTGCCCTTTCACCCGATTAAGCAAAAGTCAGCAGTCCTCCAGCCGACGCAGGTGGCCTTGAAAGATGGGGGCATCCTACATATATATACTCTCAATACTGGAAGAGCATATGGGAGAAGGATGCAACCCATAACGGCAATGCTCAGTGGCTAGTGGATCTAAGGGCAGACCACCTCCCTGAGCAGGGTCCAGTAACCATCACAGTGGCAGACATCCGAGAAAGAGTCTCCAATATGAAGAGTTGGACAGCACCAGGCTCCGACATGGTTCACGCCTACTGGCTGAAGAAGCTGACTCCACTCCACGAGCGTCTGACAGCACAAATGAACCAGCTGTTAGTTGATGAGAGACACCCAGAATGGCTAACTGAAAGCCGGACAGTCCTGATCCTCAAGGACCCCCAAAAGGGACCTGTCCCCTCCAACTACCGACCAATAACCTGCCTCAGCACCACGCGGAAGCTGCTGTCAGGCATTATAGCAGCTAAGATGAACAGGCACATGGGTCAATACATGAGTGGGGCACAGAAAGGGATGGGCAAGAATACTAGAGGCGCAAAATACCAGCTACTGGTTTCACGCCAAGTCCAGCACCCTGAGGCTGTACACTAAGCGGAAGTAAGGAGTAAGGACTGCTGGTGAGTGTCAGCACCATTGTCCAGGATGAGACAAGAAACATCCATGAATACATCAGGAAGATGGCCGCTGCACAGTATGTACTACCGGGAGACGGAGGAGGTGGCCGACATCCAGAAATCCTACCAGTGGCTGGACAAAGCTGGACTGAAAGACAGCACAGAGGCACTAATCATGGCAGCACAGGAACAAGTGTAACAGTGTTTATGTGGTATTATTCCACTTGCCACAAATGTCAGTGTAATGGGGAAACAGCGCCCCCCCCTCTCGGTGTGGCTGGTTAGGTGAGGCTGGCGGCAGTGATTGCTGCCAGTCTGCCGTAGCCATACGAGAGGTGAGTTGTATTGTTCTGCACACAATGTAGCTAAGTAGTACAGACACATAAAACATGTTTGATTAGCTGATGGGCATCGAGTTTAATAACTGCTCAGTGGACACATGTCCAACACCAGTTTTATGTACTTTTCATTTGTTTATTATTGTGTAAAACTGTATGCTAAAGCGGAATGCTAATGGGATGTTCTGCCGTAGTGTGCTGTGCGGAGTGGTGTGTGGCGAGCCCTTTGCACTGATAAAACACCGTTGTTTCCATTCAGGAAATAAAGTGGCAACGATTGATCAGAGACTCCTTGTCTTCTTAAAAACACAACACAACGCAGAGTCGAGGAGTCTGTTTGGGCCGAACTGTTGCAGCGGGATGAAGCAGAAACTGGTTACACAAGCTCTGAGCACAAGATCCATAGAGGCTGGGGTCTATCACACCAGGCAAGACCCCAGGTGCAGGCTGTGTAAAGATGCCCCAGAAACAATCCAGCACATAACAGCAGAGTGCGAGATGCTAGCAGGCAGGGCATACATGGAGCGCCATAACCAAGTGGCCGGCATAGTATACAGAAACATTGGTGCCAAATATGGCCTCGAAGTCCCAAAGTCAAAATGGGAGACGCCCCCAAGGGTGGTGGAAAATGACCAAGCTAAGATCCTGTGGGACTTCCAGATAAAAACTGACAAAATGGTGGTGGCTAACCAACCATAGTGGCTAGTGGCTTCCATAGTGGCTACCATAGTGGTGGTAGACAAACAGAAGAAGACGGCCGTAGTGATCGATGTAGCGGTTCCCAATGACAGCAACATCAGAAACAAGGAACACGAGAAGGGACAGTGGTCCCAGTGGTAATCGGAGCACTAGGTGCAGTGACTCCCAAACTAGGCGAGTGGCTCCAGCAGATCCCGGGAACAACATCGGAGATCTCTGTCCAGAAGAGTGCAGTCCTAGGAACAGCTAAGATACTGTGAAGGACCCTCAAGCTCCCAGGCCTCTGGTAGAGGACCCGAGTATGAAGGATTGACCGCCCACAGAGGCAAGTGGAGAAGAGAGAGGGGTATATATCGTGCTTGAGCCCTCACACCCCTCACATGGACTCTTTTCCCTCCTTCCATCTTGCAGACGCTACCACAGCATCGGGACCCAATCCTCCAGTCTGCGGAATAGCTTTTTCCCACAAGACATCAGACTCCTGAACTCACTACCAGCCCTCCCTCTCCCCCCCATCACACACACCGACACAAACTGTTAACCGACTCTTTTGCACTTTACACACCACTGCCTCTGCAAGACATGCTGCTCTATGGACACTTTTTTACTCCAGGTTTACTGCTACACTGGTCACTTTAAACCACTCCAAACTGTAAATAGTAAATTGTAAATTCTAACTGTAACTACTCCTGATCCCCTAAGACTTTAAGCATATATTTATTCTCCTCTCCTTTTTATATCTATTTATTATGTGTGTGTGAATGTGTGTGTGTGAATGGGTGGATGACTGGTTGTGTAAAGCGCTTTGGGGTCCTTAGGGACTAGTAAAGCGCTATACAAATACAGGCCATTTACCATTTATTAGCTTTTTTTGCACTGATGTAACCGGACACCACCTCAGGCACGACAGAATTCCATCTTGGAATTACTCTTCTCATTATCTCATTCACTAACGCAACCAGCATCATTACACGCCACAATAAATGTAGGCTGCTGGAGATTCTCATAATGCATTGACTATTCCTTCTTCAGTCACCCTTCTCGCTCACTATGTGTTAATCGACCTCTCTGCATTAATTTTCTGCTGGAGGTTTTTTCCTGCTAAAAGGGGAGTTTTTCCTTCCTACTGTCACCAAAGTGCTTGCTCATAGAGGGGTCATGTTATTGTTAGGGTTGTCTGTTATATTGCACCTTGTCAAATAACGTGCCTTCAGGCAACTTTTGCTGTGATTTGGCGCTATGTAAATAAAATTTGGATTTCTTTGAGATTTGATTGTGCATCAGCAGGCTCATTGAACTGTGATCACTACATGCAGACATGAGAATGATCTCTCCTCTACAATTCTTATTAAACTGTGTTCTCTCTGGTCCACGTCCAGAGAAAAGGAACCCCATGAAGCTTAGATTAACTTTGAATTTTCTCCTCTCCTGTCCATTTATTTCTTTTCATTCAGAAAAAAACTTAATCTCACTTTGATTTTTGTCTAATTATTGTAATACAGATCAAAGACAAAGAGGGAAACCTGAAAATACATGAAAAAGATGGATTCTGGAAGTCAGACGGCACAAAGGTCAGAGGTCTCAGCAGTAAAATGCAGTAAAGTGTGATGTGCAGTAGATGCTGTGATGCTACAGAATGAGCCCTGCCATTCTCACGTTTCTTTGCTTCGATCAGATCTACAAACGGAATCAACAGAAGAATCCAGTAAATGTGAGCCAGAACACAGAAACATGGACATTTGGTCCTTCAGTGAGTCTCTATGCAGGAAAGTGAGTTTCTGAGATCACACAGCAACAAGAAGCTTCATGAAGGAGCTCTGAGATGGGATTCCATCACAGACGCAGAGCACATGTGGCTGAAGCTGCTAGTTTTCTGCTTTGGACAGCAGGTGGGGCTGCTGCACAGACACTGAGCTGAGACTGTTTGCCAGTGTAACCCATATCAACTACACACTGTCACATGACCGAACGTCAGCTGATTTGAGGTCCCTCTCCTGATTTGTTCCTCCCACGTCGCGGCAAGGATGAAAACCGGCTGTGGAGGGATACTTCTGGGTTCGACTCCTGCTGTGGCTGTAAGCTTACGGCGTTTAAAACTGTGTTTTATTGAAATTATGCACGGCACTCCCCATGATTCCCTTATCCAATTACTTTCAACTCATTTCACCCAATCAAAGAAGAGGAAGTGCAGACCACACTAATGCATCACCGATTCACCCTACTGCTAAGTGATTGCCTATTCATTACCAGTGCTTGTCACAGTATTCACTTGTATTATAATCCCACTATGCATTTTGATGTGTTTAAAGCATGATCAAGCAAACAAACGACAGAATGCTTTTTCTGAAACCTTAACTGCGTTATGTGTTATGGCAGCTCTGCTCATTTCGACCTTCTTTCTTATTTTACTCTTTACTTCTCTTAACCTTTAACTTATGTCTCAGCAATCAGATTCTGCCATCATGCATTACCGCTTCGTGTTAGTTATGTTGACTTTTCTCTTCTTTTGTCTCCACTTTTTTCACCTGTATTTGGAGACCCGGCGCATGGCTCCTTTGTTTACGTTAGTGATCAGCTGTTAGCGCTGCGCCCTGCAGCTGCGCTACCGGCAGACAGACCCGACATCCCCAGTGAGCTGAGGGGGAAGAGACTGGGGTGATGTCTCCCGAGAAGGACACCTTACACACCATCTCTCCTTCCTGTAATCGCTGTAAATGTGAGATCGCTCCCTGATATGATTGAGGAGCTAATGACACTAACCCAGTCACAGTGGCAGTACCCCGGCACTGCCCGGTACTCCCCTTGTGAATATAGGCTGCCCGGCTTCCCGCTGCTGTGGGCGGACAAGACGAGAGACAGGAGTGGGGACTGGCAGTGTTTGTTAAAGACAGTTGTGGTACCCCTGGGCACATCGCTTTGAAAGAACAACTCTGCAACAGAGACATTGAGCTATTAGCAGGGGCGGATCTAGAGAAATTTTCTTAGGGTGGCATGAGGGTGGCAAAGAAATCAAATGGGGTGGCAAAATCAAAGCCTTTTTTTCCCCCCAAACACATATGCAGGTGGTTACATACATTCAAATGCAGTAAGTATACACGTTTTTCATATAAATATGTTCTATAACTTAATTATTGTCTGTAGCCCACATACGGTTTTTCTGTGCGCATGCGCCAACCAGCGTGCAGCCTGTTACAGTCGCTCCAGCCTTTTCTCTTAGTTTAGCTCTTTTCTTACGTATTCTTTTTTTTTCCTGACTTGTATTTTCATCCGTTTATTATATTTTACTCAATCATGTGGATTGAGAGAGTTTTTCTTCTTCTGGTGGCCGTGGAACTGCTACTTTTATCATGGAACAGGACCGCGGCACATCTCCTACACGCACGGACTGTTTACTCCAGAGATCAGCTGATCGCCCTGATGCCGGCCGGCTCGCTGGCCAGGCCTGCAGAAGTACCAGCTGAAATTTGGAGGAAAACACATCGGGGATGCAGAGGTCAAGGACAGAAGAGAAAAAAGAAGGAGACGGTGAGACAGCGGAGGCTCGAAGCGAGGAGGAGGTATAAACCGTGTCTGCCGTCTATCATGATGGGAAACGTGAGGTCCTTAGCGAATAAAATCGACGAGCTCTCAGCACTGGTACGGAGTCAGAGGGAATACCGAGAGTGTAGCCTGATGTGTTTCACCGAATCATGGATGCACCAGGACATTCCCGACGAGAATGCTTCCGTGGAAGGCTTCCACACTGTTCGGGCGGACAGGGACAGCATCGCTAGCGGTAAGCGGAAAGGAGGTGGGCTTGCTGTTTTAGTTAACAACCGGTGGTGTAACCCTGCCAGTATAACAATTAAAGAAAGGATTTGTTGCCCGGACATTGAACTGTGTGCTGTTGGACTCAGGCCGTATTATTTACCCAGGGAATTTTCTCACGTGATCTTGGTGGCTGTTTATGTTCCTCCCTCTGCTAACCCCACAGCTGCATGTGACACTATCCACTCTGCCATAGCCCGGTTACAGACTCAGCACCCGAGTGCCTTTATTGTGATCTCGGGTGACTTCAACCATGTATCACTGGACAATACACTACCAACATTCAAACAATATGTGGACTGTCCCACCAGGGGAGAGAAAATTCTAGATCTGCTGTATGCTAATGTAAAGGATGCATACAGCTCCTCCTCCCTCCCCCCACTTGGTAGGTCAGATCATAACCTGATTCACCTCACCGCCCGCTATGTGCCAATTGTGAGGAGGGAACCTGTGACCACGAGGAGCATTAGGAGGTGGTCAGAGGAGGCCTTAGCTGAACTACAGGGCTGTTTCGAGGTGGCCAACTGGGAGACACTCTGTGAGCCTCACGCTGAGGACATCAATGGGCTTACTGAGTGTATCACAGACTACATAACTTTCTGCACCGACTCCATTGTTCCAGCTCAGACTGTTCATTGTTACCCAAATAACAGGCCGTGGGTGACTAAGGACATCAAAGCTCTCCTCAACGACAAGAAGAGAGCTTTTAGAGGGGGCAATAAAGAGGAGGTGAGGAAGGTCCAGGTGTTACTAAAGGACAAGATCAGACAGGCTAAGGACAATTACAGGAGGAAGCTGGAGTGGAAACTCCAGCAGAACAGCATGAGAGAGGTGTGGAGGGGCATGAAGACCATCACTGGATTCAGGCCAACCAACAGCAGGGGAGCTGAGGGAGGTGAGAATAGAGCTAACGAGTTGAATCTGTTTTTCAATAGATTCGACACCACAGTGTCTGCTCACACCCCCACAACCTCACCTGTAGTCAGCCTGGAATCCAGAGCCACACCACTGTGCCAGCCTCTCTCTTCACATGGCACTGTTGCCTCCTGTGAGATTCCTGACACCCCTCCCCCACCCATCACCTTCACTCAATACCAGGTGGAGATGCAAATGAGGAGACTTCACTCAGGCAAGTCTGCTGGACCAGACGGAGTGAGTCCCCGCGTCCTCAAGGCCTGTGCCCCCCAGCTGTGTGGAGTCTTTCATAAACTGTTTATGCTGAGTCTGAGTCTGCAGAGGGTCCCAGTGATGTGGAAGACATCATGCCTCGTCCCTATTCCAAAGACGCCACGTCCCAGTGGCCCCCAGGATTACAGGCCCGTGGCACTGACCTCCCACATCATGAAGACCCTGGAAAGGCTCATCCTGGACCAGCTGCGACCCATTGTCAGACCACATCTGGATCCCCTTCAATTTGCCTATCAGCCTCGTCTCGGAACAGAGGACGCCATCATCTACCTGCTCGATCGTGTCTACGCCCATCTGGACCAGCCGGCGAGCACTGTGAGGGTCATGTTTTTTGACTTTTCCAGTGCTTTTAACACCATCAGGCCAACCCTGCTGGGTGATAAGTTAGCAGCGATGCAGGTGGATGCTTCTCTGGTGTCCTGGATTGTTGATTACCTGACAGGAAGACCACAACATGTACGTGTCCCACAGTGTGTGTCTGACAAGGTAATCAGCAACACAGGGGCACCACAGGGGACTGTCCTCTCCCCCTTCCTCTTCACCCTCTACACCACAGACTTCAGCCACTGCACAGAGACCTGCCATCTTTAGAAGTTTTCTGATGACTCTGCGGTGGTTGGATGCATCAGCAGGGATGATGAGACGGAGTACCGGGCTGTGGTCGACTCCTTTGTCACGTGGTGTGAGCAGAATCATCTTCAGCTCAACGTGGCAAAGACCAAAGAACTGATCGTGGACTTCAGGAAGACAAGGAAACACTTGACCCCTGTTTCAATCCAGGGGGTCAGTGTTGACATTGTGGAGGATTATAAATACCTTGGAGTACACATTGACAATAAACTGGACTGGGCTAAAAACACCAAAGCACTTTACAGGAAGGGCCAGAGTCGTCTCTATTTTTTGAGGCGACTGAGGTCCTTCAACATCTGCCAGAAAATGCTCAGGATTTTCTACGAGTCTGTTGTGGCCAGTGCGATCCTCTATGCTGTGGCATGCTGGGGGAGCAGGCTGAGGGTCGCAGATGCCAACAGACTCAATAAACTGATCCGTAAGGCCAGCAATGTTGTTGGGATGGAGCTGGACTCCCTCAAGGTGGTGTCGGAGAGGCGGATGTTGTCCAAGATAAAGACAATGTTGGATAACACCTCCCACCCACTCCATGACGTGCTGGTCAGTCACAGGAGCACGTTCAGTGAGAGACTGAGAGTACCGAAAAGCAACACTGAACGTCACAGGAAATCATTCCTGCCTGTGGTCATCTCCCTGTATAATGCATCTGCTTAACATACTGGTTACTGCTACAACCACACGGTTCTTTCCAGCTATTTATTATTTTGTGACTTATGTTTCTATCCTGCTATTTATTATTGTGTGACTTATGTTTCTTTACTGCTATTTATTATTGTGTGACTTATGTATATATATATATATATATATATATATATATATATATATATATATATATATTGTACTATTCTTAGTTAGCGTGTTGTCTGTTTTGTTAATGTTGGTGTATAATGGAGCACTGTAACAAAGAAAGAATTTCCCCCAGGGATCAATAAAGTATTCTGATTCTGATTCTGATTCTGATTACACACTTTAGTTACATAAAACATGTGAGTTTTGATATTATGTACTGTATAGCCTGTATAATAAATAAATATGTAGCCCAATAAGTATAAAATCCAGAAAACTACACAACATGGGGCGGTTGATTTACAAACACAAGTCTAACTTAAGTTTCACACTGTTTTTTTGTTAGAAAACAATCACATTGTTACAGCTTAAATTACACAAAATGTCATAAATCTGCACTGTCATGAACAAAAATTTAAACCAAATTTTTCATGATTTGTTGAATTAACCCACTCAGGTCTGAAATACAACCGGTCTTTTTTGACTCCTTTTGAGTTTACGTTTGTATTTCACCTTCAGATTGTTTCATTTTATTTTTTTCTCCTTGCTTTGTTTGGTTTCTTTTCAGCTTAACTGAATTTAGTTGTTTTTTTCACTGACATACTGCATTAGTGTTACTGATCTGAAATCACACAAAGAACTTAAAATCCTAGTAGTATTTTTTACTGTAAAAAAAACCCCACAGACATGTTGAGTAAATTTTTATAACTTGAAATCCAAATATAAATTGTACATTTTGTAAACATATACAACTATTTATCTAAGAATGCAGCCAATACACCTGCTGTTTTTTCATTTTGTACAACCATTTAAAAATATTACTAAAACTAAAATGAGAGAACAATCAGGTGTTGCAATAAGATGCCCCACAAATAATGTGAAAACAAAGGACATGAAAACAAAGCAACGACTACACAACAGAACAACTACAAAGACAACACAACACACTAAGTATACAAGACAACACAACACACTAAATATACACTCCACACTAAACGTCACAAATCTCCCACATCTAAAAACTCTTTCTCTCTCACACTCGCTTCCTCTGTCTCGCTGCCGTTACCGTCACTCCCAAAACTTTTCCCTCTTGCTAAACAACCAAATCCCACGTGTTGACTTTTTTTTTAATTGGCCGACATGGTACATTTTTTAGGAAAGAGGTGGCTTTTTTTCCTTTCTTTATTGTTTTCGCGCTGTCCTTAGAAAACGCTTAAAACACACACACACACAAAAACGTGATGACAGTATTTAGAAAAAAGCGTGGCTTATATATATTATCATAACTCTGGATTTACTGGCCTGTAATTAAAATTTAAAAACGCTGAAGTCCGAACTTTCAATGTGGGCTGAAATAGAGACTCAGCGTGGCTGCAGCTTGTTGCTATGTCAGCTTAAATCAGTCATGTGATTTGGAGGTGCAGCGTGTTCGTGGACCACAGAGGGTTCATAACACTCACCTTCCTTCCATTTCCAGAGTGCAACAACCAACCACCTGTGTAAAATCCGAAATTCCCATGGTGTTGTTCAAAATGTTCTCTGGCACAATCATAAGCATCGCTTGCTACTGAAAACAAGGAAAAAGCCGGTCTGCTATGGACTGAACCATTTGTTAATGGTGGAGGGGGGGACACTATCCAATATATTCAGTTTTAGCATTTATATTCACTGTTGACTGTAACTACGCTCAAACTGTTAATGCTATCTTATTTTAATAAACAACACTGTTATATGCAAAACTGGGGTGGCACTTGGGATGGCAAGGGATCATTTTAGGGTGGCACTTGCCACCCCATGCCACCCTTCTAGATCCGCCCCTGGCTATTAGCCGTTAACATCCGTGGAGGCAGCCTGTGATAGTGATGTGTCGTTCACGAACGAAATGGCTCATAGAGCCGGATCTTTGACGTGAACGACGCGAGCCGGCTCCTTATCGCGAGCCGTGGGTTTTTTTTCTTTCTCTCACCCTCTCTCTCGCACTTTTTTCCGCTTCACTCCGCATGCGAGCCTTGTGCTTTACGCTGGGATGAGGGGGGAGGGGCGGTAGTTACACTCAGTAGCACAGGAACAGAGTGGGAGGGAGAGAGAGAGAAAGAGCCAGGGACAACAACGTCACATTAAAAAGGTATAGTAAACATCTATTTTCAGTTGCAGATGATAAAGGATTCAGAAAGTTTATTCATGCAGGCCCATATGACAGAGAATGTGCATCTTCTTTTTGTTTTCATATTTTAATTTATATTTAATTGTGTTGTGGTTTGCAGTGTTTTGTGTTGTTTCACTTTAAATTTGTTTAAAAGGAAAAAGCTGAAAATTTAAATAGTTAAAAATTGAAATGTGAATAGTTGATTTTTGTATTATATGATTTATTTATTACATTTTATGTTTAGTGAATAAATAAAAGTATATTTACGATTTATGATATCCCTGTTCAGAAAACCTACTCATCCATCCCTAAGCCACTTTTTAAAGAGGTTAAAGAGTACATACAAGAACTTTTGGTAAAAGGCTGGATAGTAAAGTCTCAGTCCCCGTACGCCGCCCCAGTCGTCTGTGTCAGAAAGAAAGATGGCAGTTTACGCTTATGCATAGACTATCGCCTTCTGAACAAAAAGACTGTTCCCGATCGACACCCACTGCCCAGGATACAGGATCTGATTGATACTGTGGGTGGGTACTCGTGGTTTAGCATCCTAGACCAAGGAAAAGCTTACCACCAGGGTTTTGTAGCTGAGGGCTCTCGCCACCTCACTGCCTTCATAACACCGTGGGGTCTTTATGAATGGGTTCGCATCCCATTTGGTCTCACAAATGCCCCAGCTGCTTTCCAGCGGAGCATGGAAGAGATGCTTGGCTCTCTTAGAGATGAATGTTGCATCCCATACCTCAACGATGTACTTTGCTATGCAAAAACATTTGACGACCATGTTGAGACCCTCCGCAAGGTTCTCCAGGCACTCCAAGAACATGGAGTAAAACTGAGGCCAGAGAAATGTGACCTCTTCAAAAAAGAAGTCAGATATGTGGGTCGGCTTGTGTCCGCCGAAGGAGTCAAAATAGACCCGGCAGACCTGGAGGCTGTCAAAACCCTGACATCTAAGACACCTCAAACAGCTGGTGATGTGAAGAAGCTGGCAGGCTTTCTAAGCTACTACTGCTCATATATCCAGGATTTTTCCCGGATAGCTAAACCAATCTATGAACTCCTTCAGACCAAGCCAGGCAAAACTCAGTGTCCAAAATCTGTGAGAAACAGCAAACACTCACAGCTGCCCTCTCGAGAGCACGTTGAGTGGACCCTGAAACACCAGAGAGCGTTAGAACAGTTGGTGACCCTCCTCACCAACCCCCCTGTTCTGACATATCCCGATTTTAGCCTGCCTTTCACATTGCATACAGATGCATCTGACCAGGGCTTAGGAGCTGTCTTGTATCAGCGTCAACACGGGAAATTGAGAGTAATTGGCTATGGATCTAGGACTCTGACACAAGCAGAACGCAACTACCACCTGCATAGTGGAAAATTAGAGTTCCTTGCATTGAAATGGGCTGTATGTGAAAAATTCCGTGACTACCTGTACTATGCCCCACACTTCACAGTTTATACAGATAACAACCCCCTAACCTATGTAATGAGTACCGCAAAGCTAAACGCAGTGGGACATAGGTGGGTTGGAGAGCTCTCAGATTTCCGGTTCAACATCAGATACAGGCCAGGAAAGTCCAATGTAGACGCAGACACTCTTTCTCGTCTCCCCTTGGATATAGAGAAATATTAAACTGCTTGTACAGAGGGATTTCCAGATGAGGCAGTGCAGGCAGTCTGGGATGGAAGCCAGGTGGCCAGACAGAAAGATGTTGCTTGGGTAGCCATGCTCAATATCTCTTCTCTGGACCCCCATCAGCAGCCTCATATCAACTCGCTGAGCATCAGCCATGATGATCTGGTTAAAGCTCAAAGAGAGGATCCAGCCATTGGCCAAATCCTCAAGCTGAAACTAGATGGAGCAAATTTGACAGATGAAATAGGCAAGATGGTAAGAGGAACTGCCCATAAACTCCTCCATGAGTGGGGTAAGTTACATCTTGAAAATGACCTCTTGTATAGATGTACCAGTGACAGAGGACAATTAGTGCTTCCTGCCAAGTACAGGACTTTAGCATTAAGACATTTGCATGACACGATGGGTCATGTTGGGACAGACCGAGTGCTACATCTCGCAAGGGATAGATTCTATTGGCCCTTTATGGCTAAGGACATTGAAGCCTATGTGACCCAGAAGTGTCTCTGTATCATGTCCAAGAAACCAGTAACACACGTCAAGGCTCCCATGGGAAGTATAACATCGGACTACCCTTTAGAACTGGTGTGTATTGACTTTTTGCATTTGGAAGCCAGCCGTGGAGGGTATGAGTATATTCTAGTGGTAATTGACCATTTCACTAGATTTGCTCAAGCATATCCCACAAGGAACAAGAGTGGGAAAACAGCTGCTGAACGGATTTTCCAGGATTTCATAACCCGATTTGGATACCCATCCAAACTACATCACGACCAGGGTCGTGAATTTGAGAATGAACTGTTCAAGACACTACAGCAATTATCTGGTGTCGGACATTCCAGAACATCACCTTACCATCCTCAAAGTAACCCTTCAGAATGTCTCAACAGGACAATACTCCAGATGTTGAGAACATTAACAGAAAAGGAAAAAGTACAGTGGAAAGACCACCTCCCACATCTTGTACATGCGTACAACTGTACTCGACATGAGTCTACCGGCTACTCACCATTCTTTCTCCTCTATGGATGACACCCACGTCTACCAGTTGATCTGCTGTTTGGATTGAATGAGGAGAATGAAACATACTCACCTACAGGATATGCCAAGAAATGGGCCGAAAGAATGTCAGAAGCTTATCGGATTGCTAGTGAAAATAGCAAGAAGGCTAGTGAAAGAGGCAAAATAACATATGATAAAAAGGCAAAAGGAGTCATGCTTCAGCCAGGAGACAGAGTTCTGGTCAGAAACCTCAGTGAGCGGGGAGGACCTGGCAAGTTGTGATCATATTGGGAGAGGGCTATTTATATAGTTAAAGAGCAGCTAGCAGATAGCCCCGTTTACGTGGTCCATCCTGAGGCTGGAGACCCAAAAAGAACCCGAACATTGCACCGCAATCTGCTGTTACTGGTAAATAACTTACCTGTTCAAGTCACTCCCCCCCCAGGCAAGGCCTGCTACTGGAAATACAACACGCAAGAGACGAAGGATGGACAGATCTACAGTTGCACAAAGACAAACAGACATGTGTGATAACTCTGACAGCGGTTCTGAGAGTGATTGCTCGGGGTACTGGCTAAGAGCACCTGTTGAAAGGACTGTGAGTAGGGATCTGGACCATGAGCAACACCAGACCAAAGAACCTATTAGAGTGACAACAAACACAAAAAATGGACATTTACCTGTGCAGACTATGGAAGACACACTGACTATGCCTGAGTATTCACCATCCCTCAGCATTGAACAGTCAGAGGAGGAAACTGGGAGAGAACGCTCACCTCTACCATTTTCTCTGAGAGAGGAGATGAAAGAAATGCAAGTGGGTAGTGACAATCTATCTGAACCCAGAGGGTCTTGTGAGGATGAGTGTGAAACTCATTCGCAGTCTAACTTACAGGTTCAACCACCGGGACATACTTGTACGGACATTAGAAGGTCTACCCGTCACAGGAAGCCACGACAGTTTCTGACTTATGAATCATTGGGTAAACCCTCAGTGCAGTCACATGCAGCAGTTAATCTAGTTGGGGAACGCACAGCACCACAGTTACCTGCCACAACCATACCATTACACACTGTATTTCCATATCCACCATTGGCAATTGTGCCGCCTGTGTGTATGTCACAGTCACCAATGTACTGCACCCCAATACCATACTCACCATACCAGTATCACGCATCACTGACCCCATCTGCATACACACCACCCCCACTGTTTGTTTCATAACTAGTTCTTGGACTGATAAGAGTTAATAAGAGAGTTTGAGAAACAAAAGTTAAAAATGTCATGATTTTGTGAATGTCGGGAGCCATTTTATTTTTGTCAGGGAGTGTGTGATACCCACTAATGTGTGATCACATTTATGTGAATTAATTTAAGAAATTTTACTTTCAATGTAAGTGATATTTCCATTTTGGAATGCCCTAAATAACTACAGTAATTTTAACAGGAAACTTGGTAACTACTCTGGGATATTTGTAGCGGACGCTCCATTTTTGTACCAGTAGGTGGCAGTGTGAGACCATGGTTTGGCCTGTTGTTAGCAGCCTGAAGCGCATGCTCCGCGCTGTTTTCTCATAATGGCGGAGTATTCAGGAAACAGCAAGCCACGACTCCCTGTCTGATCATTTCTTTCCTGTTTACAGGTTCGTATCGTGTCCGAAATAGAATATAACAGCAATCACATCCATTATATAGCATAGATTAACCATTACGGTTGGAAAGTGAAAGTGTACAACATTGTGTAGTACAGTAAATTTTGTAAGTATTTGCTTACGGCTTTAGCAGCATGCTATGGTTAGCATGTTAGTTTGGGTCACACACCTCCTATGCTCTGTGATGTTAGTGATCGTCTCCACCGTTATTCTGTATTGTTTTAGTATCTTGTTTTCTGCCATAAAGTGTTTCCGTGAATTCAGTGCACATGTCAAGATGGTGCTGATTACACCATTCATTCAAACTATTTGAGATTTATAGATTTGTCTTGTTGGAATTCATTTTGAACCAAGTCTTACAAGAAAATTGGTCATGTTTATGACATTGGAATGTGTTAATTCCCTTTAGACTAGTTGGTAACAGAAGACATATGGAGAATGTGTGAGATATTTTAAGAATAAGTAAATACACAGTTGTAATACTGTAAAAGTAATAAAAGGAGTGCATAATTGTGAATTTGAATAAATAATGGCGGAGTATTCAGGAAACGGCAAGCCACGTCTCCCTGTCTGATCATTTCTTTCCTGTTTACAGGACACATATATAGCTGTCTACAGGTGCTGCCACCCGGTACCTGTAACATATAGAACTGTGAACATATTTTGATCTGCCTTTTTTTCCTTAACTCGATAGACCTGGCACACATTCTACAAAGAAAACTCTCTTCCTCTGCTTCAAGCTCTTTGCTTTAAGCAGCTAAAGGGGAGTTAATTTTCTTCTTCCGACTTAGTGCAATGAAGGTATCTTGAAGTTAGTCACTTCAAATCTCACCTTTTCCCCTTATTTTTCAGAGATTACAAGTTCATGTGTGACATTTATTTAAACCACCCTTTAGCTAAAAGTAAAAACAAACACTGTAGAAGCACTTGTGGCTGTGTCCTTTGTGCACACACATTAGTGAAAATGAAAAACATTCATTTTTAGAGTGTTTGATCTATAAACATGTACCACTGTGTAATCCTGTTTTTGGATGAACTGAGGCTTAAAAATATAGGCCAGAAAGCGACTGTTCATTTCAGCGATTTTGGTTCCTTATCAGTTCCTGAGTCAGACAGCATGAATATGAGGAGGCTTGTAGAGATGACAGTAGGCAAGCAGACAAGTTTCCTGAGGTTGGGCTGAATGAACCTAGAACACAGGGAGAAACCTAAATAAGCAGAAGGAACTTTAGCTTGGGGTGACCGTGGCTCAGGGGGTTGGGAAGCGCATCTGTAACAGCTAAAGTTGTGTGCATAACTTTACCTTTTCTATGTTCTGTTTGATGTCTTCATCCATGAAGACCTCTACATCAAAGTCATCAAGACATGTCGTCTGGCCACACATCATACAGAACAGGTGTCTGTTGATACACCGTGGCCCTGGCCCATTGTGCGCCATCGACCAAGCAATCAGTTTACCAGCCGTATAAAACTTGTTGCTTGACAGCAACTGCTGGCTATAGCTGAACAACAGACTGCCAGGCTTCCCCTCAAAAATCCCTAGGGAATTCTGAGTTTTGACCATAAGTAAGCTGCAGGAAAAGGTAGTAAAAAAAATTGAGTCAAATTGTGATTTCATCTTTGCAACAAAAAAAAAACAAAAACACAACACACACACTCACGCATTCTATTATTGTGTGGGAGAAATGGGACTTTGGGTTACTGAAAAAAAAAATTCCTGCCTTGGGCCTCCATAATCATCGGCCATTTCATCAACGAATTCAATATTTGGCAATTTATGCCAGGCAAAATATGACTTCGAAAGTGCCATGCAGGCACTATGTAGGATTTTCCTTCGTCGGGCTATCACTGTACAATAATTGCTGGTGTCAAGATGAGTTTCCTGGAAATCTTTCACAGTCGCAAGGTCCATCTCGTCCTGAAGAAAAGGGGGGGAGAAAGGTCATGACTACATGAAACACATACACAGCAGTTCTGGCGCTGTTGTTCATGAGACATACATGCGAATCATTTTGTTCAAGGGAAGCCAGGACAGCCTCATCCAGGTCTGATACTTCTGACTCTGCAGAGTCCATGTAAAACTCTTCCCTAAACAGAACAAATGCATTTGATTTTAATTTCATGTATACATATTGAAATGGAATGACTCATCTGATAATGTGAAATCAGATTCTTTTACTGTATAGATACAGCCACTTAAAATGGCCACGTGGTCCTTGATTGCATCTGTTGGAGCCATTTGTATTTTAACAAATTTCAAAATATTAAAATATAAAGTTTGTTGTTAGTTTACTTCTAGTTTGTAGATTTGTAGGTTAATACCCACTTCATTGTTTTGTTGTTTATCTTGTCAAGTCAGCCAGGAAGAACTTCAGGGCCATTTTTGATAACTTAAGAGACTGGTATAAGACCAGCATGCACTGAGATGGGCCTATGTATTTTTTTTATTTTATTTTATTTTTTTAAATTTGAGAGACAAGCAGCATGAAGCAACAAAAATGGATCTTGTTATTGGTTGCCAAACTAGATCAATAAACGATACAATGCAACTTTCAAGTTTGCACAGTGCAGTTTTCCTGCGTACAAAAGATTATCACAGGGCAGCAGTGTCTTCTGTATATTTTTTGTTAGATGTTTCATGAAACATAAGGAACTGCCACTACAGTGCCCATTTATGGAATTACACTGAAATTGGTAAACACAGAACTGTTTACTGGGAATAGTTTGGGTGATTTGTAGTTCCAAGTGTCTGAATGGTCAGGCTGACTAAACTGTTATTGATGCATTTTCAGCAATTAAAAAAAAAAAAAGTGCAGTAGTTTAAGTTTAAAATTCAAACTCATAAACAAACAGAGTGCCATTTACCTGATAACCTCTGGCTCCTGTACATTGTGCCTGCCATGGTCAGGTGTCTCGGTGTCATGCAGCACACTGCAATATGGTAAATATTGATGAGGGGGTGTAATGCATTTATAGTGCTACAGTCCAAAGGCAGTTGTCAAACACTTACATTGCCATTTCAGACTGCCCAACTTCTCCACCAGTTGAGTCCTCATTGGTGTTTTAGATCAGCGGTCCCCAACCCCCGGGCCTCGGACCGGTAACGGTCCGTGAGTCGATTGGTACCGGGCCGCGAGAGTTGAGGCTCAGGTGTGAAATGTATGGTTTTCAGGGTTTTTATCGGTTTTCAGCGTTATTTTGTTATCGTTTTTATCGTTAACTCGGTTTTCCTGGGTCTTTTCACATGTGTTATGAATAAATCTTCTTTTTTTCGGTACCGGTACTAGTTTTATTTTGTTGTATTTATCCGCGACACCTTAGAGGCCGGTCCGTGAAAATATTGTCGGGCATAAACCGGTCCGTGGCGCAAAAAAGGTTGGGGACCGCTGTTTTAGATTACAGAAGCCAGAGTATTAAAATATTTTAAACATAAATGAAATGGAACAACAAATGACAAACAAGAACAGAGGACAAGTCAAAGACAAGAACCAAAACAGCCACACCTAAAATGGATGAAAGCATAACCACAGAAGATCAGTCTTTGGGTAGGTAGAACTTAGGATAACTGAGGGGAAAAACACACACACACAAAAAAAGGGGAAAGGTTAATGGAATTAACAAAAGACAATGAAAAAGCCAAAACACCAAAACCCAAAAAACCGGGATTACAATAACAAAATGAAAAATCTTTGACAATACACAATTGTTTTATGAAAGATGCACATCAGCCCATAAACACAACAAAAAACTGTTAGACCACAGTTCAAGCTTGCTCTACTGCAGTGATGTCAGCCTCAGCAGCATACCCTCTGCTACGAACGACTCTTAATTAGTGTCTATAAATACATTGCAATACCGCATGCATAAAAATAAATACTGCACAGTCGATTATTTCTCACCACCAAATGAATTTATTAATATATTTTAGTAATGACAGAATTTTAATAACGAACTTTACTACTTAATACTAGCAGTGTATCAAAAGATTTATTAGAATTCACCGTTTTGTCGAGAGCATAAAGGCCAGATATGAACTTTCATTAAACAGAACTTTATTTAATATGATGGATGTGCTTGAGCAGAGGCACACAGCTCTTCAATGTTTGGCTCAATTTGGGAAAGGCTGAGTCTTAAATCGTTTTCCACACAAAGTCTTGCTCTGTATTTTGTTTTCATGTTTGTTAAAGCAGAAAATCCCCTTTCGCATAAGTATGTGGTGGCGAAAGGCACCAGAGTCTTGACAGCGCACTTAGCCAGCGCGGGCTGTTCAGTGCGCAGTCCTATCCAGAAATCCGCCAGGGTCTTTTGAGCGTGTTCAACTTTTAGAGATCCATCTGTGGCGATCTTAATTAGGCTCTCCTGGTCAGACGGTGATAACAAAGTAGACACGGCGGTCAACAGGTGACGTATCCACCAATATTTATACACATGAACCCCAGCGAAATATAATCGTCATCATATTTGCGCTTCTTTGATGAGGTTGTGTTACAGTCCGAGCTGTCATGCTTTCTCCCACTTTGACGCTCCACTTTATCACTTTCCACATGACTGGCTCCAGCTAGCCACTTGGCTAGTAACCACAGATACATCCGTGCTAGCATCCAAATCTGATGAACACATTGTTGTTAAACAATCACCTGTGCGGTCACTGGAAAATGCATCTTCAGATATGAGCTGATTGGTTGTTGTGGCCGGTGTCTCTGTGGTAGAGCCTTTTTTTCTTGTTAACCACTTGTCCATTTTCGCGCTGCACTGAATGCTTGGAGGCAACTTCAACTGTTAGGTGTCAGTCATTTGGGCAAGTCACGCCCACGTATTTTGTCAGAGCTATTTTTTTGCTGAACACCAGAGGGTGGTATATAGTCATGTATTTGATAGCCACAAAACTGCATTAGCACAAATTTCAGCTTTTAAAATTTGTGATCCCCACTCCAACCCCAACCCACGCGTACCCCCTACAGCCACTTGCGTTTTGGGTTGCACCATTTCTGTCTTTGTTGCAGTTGTGGAATATATTCTTCAATCCACCTTTTCCAGAATAAATCTGACATATATTGGACTTGTTTCCATCTGCGCCGAGCATATATGTCATCTTTCTGAAAACATCCTGGTGGTAGTGATGGTGCAGTCTTAAGAAGCAACAGGTGGTTTGGAGTAAGTGCTTCAAGGTCATTTGGATCTGTAGAAGCCTTTGTAATAGGACGAGCATTCAAAATAGCTTCAGCTTCACATAAAACAGTCCTGGGACTCTCTTCATCAAGACTTTGTACATTTAAGGTGGAATTAAGAATCTTTCTCACAGATCTTATAAGTCTTTCCCATACACCTCCATAATGTGAGCCAGCTGGGGGATGGAAAGTCCATTTAATGCCATTTTGAAGAAGGGTATTGTGTATACGACGTTGATTCCAATCTGCTATCATTTCCTTCAGCTCACGATGGGCTCCCACAAAGTTGGTGCCGTTGTCAGATCGCAGTTCTTTTACTTGACCACGTCTGGCAATAAAGCGACGAAGGGCATTGATAAAAGAGTCTGTGTCCAATGATGATGCAATTTCAATATGAATGGCTCTTAAAGCTAAACATGTGAATATCACACCATAGCATTTTACAGTAGTCCTTCCACGTTTCACTAGAAATGGTCCAAAATAGTCCACTCCAACGTACGTGAATGGTGGTTCATCAGGAGTTACTCTGTGTAGGGGCAGGTCTGCCATTTGCTGTTGTCCCGGTGGGGCATTTACGCGCCGACACACAACGCATTTAGCCACAATTTTTCTTATAGGTACTGTGACACCTGGAATCCAGTATTTTTGACGTAGTTTAGATAACATGTGGTTACGACCTCCATGACCCACCGCTTCATGGACATGTTGAAGGATTAGGTTAGAAAAGTTTTTGGCCAGAATAACAGGATGTTTTCTCTCTTCTGGCATTGCAGTTCTACTGAGCCGTCCACCAACTCTCAACACACCTTCTTCCAGGATGGGAGTAAGTTTATAAATGTGACTGGTTCTCTTAACATTCGATCCTTTTGTTAAACAGGAGATTTCATCAGCAAACCGCTTCCTTTGACAAAAGGAGATTATAGCCATTTCAGCGCTAATCAGCTCCTGTAGCACTTTGAGACTGCTGGTGTCCAGACAGTGTCTCTTCATTTGAAGTTCAAGATTTTGTTCAGGATCGTGTTAATTCTGTAGTTTTCTTCTACTGTAATGCAGAAGCAGTTTTTAACTCTCAGAATCTATGCTACTGCATGCTTCAGCCGAGTCCAGGATGAAAAATACTGAATGAAGTGAGAAACCGGATCCATTTCTTGTGACGTCTGAACAGCATTCACTGTTGTCTTAATTTCTGCATCGTTTGATGAGATTTGGTTTACTTCATCAGGATTCTGAGGCCACTCCTCTTGTGGTAGTAGAAGAAATGGAGGTCCAGAGAGCCAAGTTTGTTTATTTTTCAAAAAGGATTGTACCGTTAAACCTCGAGAATCTGCTGGATTGTTATCCGTGTCCACATATCTCCATTGTTGAGCATTTGAAACTTTGACAATCTCAGAAACTCTGTTGGCGACGAAAGTGCGGAACCTTGTTGTTTTATTGTTGATATATTTTAGTACAGAGGTGCTATCAGTCCAAAATACTGAGTCCTTCAGTTCCATCTGCAGCTCCTTCTTCCACATTACATCCATTCTGCTTGCTAAGGTGGAAGCAGTTAACTCCATTCGAGGGATTGTAACTGGTTTTAAAGGAGCAACACGTGCCTTTCCCATAATGAATGCACAGTGTGCCCGGTCTCGTTCATTCTTTAGTAACAAATAAGTTACTGTTCCATAGCTGTCCTCAGATGCATCTGCGAAATGATGTAACTGAGCAGTTTTCACAGTTCCAAAACTGTTGGTTTTAAAACAACGATCAACCTTATACTCCTCCAGCTTGTAGAGCTCTTGCATCCAAATAGTCCATTCCTGTATAACTGCATCAGGTAATGAATCATCCCATCCAATCTTTTTACGACACAGATTTTGCAGTATTTTTTTTAGCATTTAAGATTACTGGTGCCAACATTCCTAGGGGGTCATAAACAGAGCTGACTACAGAAAGGATGCCACGTCTTGTGTAGAGATTAGGAAATTATTTTACGGTTACTATTCATGTTGCATTAGTTATCATTTCATCAGGGCATTTTTGAAGCTGTTGATGTCACATTAAAGTCTGTATTTCAGGTGTTGTCATGATCACATGATGATCCTTCATTGCAGGTTTAACTGTATTCAGGTTATCAATATTGCTTATTAGAGAGTTGCTAATTGAGGGTTTGAAGTTATGGGGAAGTGAGAAAGTTAAGGTAAAGTTAAGAGGATTCCATATCTGCTTACAATACAGTACATCACAGATAATAACATCACAGCTTAGACCATGGAGGCCGGTGGGCCCAGCACAGCCTGCTGCAGGGGAATCTGCCCGGCAACAGGTGACTCGGAAGAGGTTAACTGAGGATAACACACAAGACACATAATGGGGCCTGGACACATACACACACAGTTTCTCAACTTGTTTTGCTCAAAACTGCTACGTGACTTGTCCAGTGTACTTGACTGTTTAGCAATAACAGTTTAGATAACAGAAAACATCTGGAGAAAAGGAGTGAAAGTGTTAGGGTCCGATGTACTGGAGTGTTCTTAGATTCTGAGAATTGATACTTAGATTTCCAGTAAATCCAACTATTTGACGCATATTATTCGTCATCAACTGTTATATATACCACTCCTTGTTTCTTGTTCGGGGGAGACTGCCTTGAAAAGTGTAACGATACGCTTCTTCCCCACATATATATGTGTTTAATAAAATCACTATTTTGACATCCACTGGGACCTCCAGTCGTTTGTCCTTTCCTCAAAATACGAACCGTGACAGTTTTGGTGCCGAAACCCCGGTTTGAGGAGGGACGTGTGGTTGTTTTGGCTGAGGTCCGGTGGTGTCAAATAGACGGACAGGAGTCCAGCAGGTCGGCTGAGTGATGGGGGCCCTTAATAAGGTAAGCACCACCTGTTGATTAAATAATATCCAAAGGTGCTGAATTGGAAATCAAGCTAAATTAAATGTTCACTCAGTGGAGCTTCTGGGGAATGTCTGTGGTGATTTTGGGGTAATTAGTGATAAAATTTAGTGATAAAAGTAAAAGGGAATATTGGACTGACAAATTTGTTGCTGTTAATTCTGGGGTGAATTTTGAGTTAATAAGGTGTGTGTTTCAGTGAAAATATTATGTGCTTAAGTTAATGTGTTATATTTGCTGACTCTGACGCCAGCCAAGCAGGATTCAGATTTTAGATTAGGGCATTTTGGTCAAGGGATGGGAGTCCCGCATTGATTACCAGGCATCGATAAATAAACTGTTTGGGGGCTTGGAGCCCGCAGTGATGCCGTCTTTAAAAAGTATTTAAATTAGTCTAGGACCGGAGTTGAGGGATTGAACTCCGAGGAGCGCAGTCGCTCAGCGTGTGGCAACGACCGGTAACCGTGGACGCACGGTTATCTCTGGCGGCGTCCAGGTAGCTCGGGTGGTACCCGCGGGACTTCGAGCACCCGTTAAAAACCCGGTGGTCGACGGAGACCACAGTTTTACTGCGCTGTTTGAATAGCAGGGTCGGACCCGGCCGTGACCATTAAACGTGACTGACTTATGAGCTTTAAGTATAGCTGAAGGCGCAAGTGGGATACTTAGACGCTGGATGTGGAGCTCTCTGTCAAGTCACGGGAAGCGGTTATAAATTAAATAGGGCTTAGAAATTTGGCCGTTCTCGGAAAGGGATTTTCTGAAGCGGAGTTATTGATTAGCAAGGCAGGGCCTGGGCTTAGATGCTTTTAAATTAGTCAAAAAGTTAGGTGTGATGCTACAGAGGTTTTAATAGGAATAAGGGACAGGAATAAGGATAAAATAAGGAACTGCTGAATAACGCATCCTGGCATCTGGTGTCTTTTTGTTTTTCATGTTGATACAGGCCTGTGTATATAAAATAAAGTGTAATTAGCTGTGTAAGTTGCTTATACTGATTATAACTGGGTGTGCTGTGCAACTGATTTAATACAGAAGCTGAGTGTATGACGAGTAAACAAAAGAGAGTGTGTTTGTGGTGTGTAGAAATCGCGGTAGGAAGCCGTGTCCCGAGTTATTGCAAACTGTGAAGTCAATTGGGGGGTTGAATTTGGTTTTATATTCTTTTGAGGGAGAGAAACTGCGGTGTTGAGTCCGTGGCGCAGTTTGAAGATTTGTGAGGTGTATGAGAGTGGATGGCAGCCGCTCTGTGTGCCGTCTGGGGCGTTGTCCAGAATAAGCAGAGAAAGAAGTGTCTCACAGAAAGTTTGGACGGGTCTGCGAGAAGCATGAAGTGTGTGTGAGCCACCCTCGAGAGGTGGGGTTCACAGGCGGCGTGAACGAGGAGTAAAATGTGTGTGTATGAGTCTGTGAGAGGGAAAGAAAAAGGTGGGGGCTGAGTGACCAGCCTGTGCATGTGTGTGTGAATTCCTGGACGACAGAGGAGGGAGAAGAAGTGGATTAGTTGAATTTTCTGTGAAGTAATAATAGCCAAGGAATGTTAGTGAAAATAAATAAATAAAAAACTAAACAGTGGATGAGTGTTAAGGTAATGATAAATAACATTAACAGAGACATTTAAAGGTGATCAAGTACTCGAGGATGAATGGAGGATTTGTTTGCTGACTGCATGAGAGCTGTTGGGGTAAAATGAAAATGAGGATAGAGTAGTGAGTTCACAGGTTAATGTGTGGGTGTAAAACAATGGGGTAAAAGAAAGTGAAAAAGTAAAGAGATGGAAACAGAGGAAGTGCAGCCTGTGCAACAAAAGCCTGAAAAGTGTGGAAGTGTGAGTGAGACCTTGTCTCCAACTGGGGAAGCAGAGATAGTAGAGGTCATCTTATTCCCCTGGTGGACACAAAAAGAAAATATAATTTGGAGTGGTGTGGATGAAAATAATTAATTACAACATCAAGAAGACTTTTTGTGTTTGCGGTTAAGAACAAATTAAACCCCAAATGGAAAGGTTTAAAGTCAGTAGAGTTCAAAACCAAATAGGCGGAGATGTGTTGCTTTAGGAGTGATTAAAACATCTGGAGTCACAGTAAATAATGAAAGTCTCTCAGTCTGTCGTTTACAGGTGGGGAACGGACCTGGATCAATTCTCCATGGGCAGCAGTCGGCAGTAAATTATAGGTTAAAATGATTAGAAAAATAGAAACACCCAGCCAGAATTTTTGGCTGAGTTGTTTTGCAGCTTCCCGTCTTCATCCTGGACAAGCGAGCTCCAAGGAAGCTAACCTCTCCCTGAAGACACAGAGTGCAGCTCCTGAAGCACAAGCATGAACATCAACAGTGGACAGCAGTCCAAGAGACAATACCACAGACCTGAGCAGAGAGGTCTAGCAGCGCGATGGGCAAACGGCATCAGAAAGAGAAGAACCACCATCTAGATTGGATGGATGGAGATGCGTTTGCAGCAAGCTGCAACCTCACTGTGTGTGAAGGACTTTTGAGAAGTCTGTCTGAGCTTGACATTTGCCATGTTTGGAACGAGATGGCAATGAAAGAGACAGTGGGAGCATACAGGGGACAACGCTGAAGAAGACTGACTGCTATTGGACTGAAAAGTGGGGGAGAAGAATGGAGAGAATGGAGCAGGTGAGGACAGGGGAAGGCTGTTTTAGTGTGGGGAATCAAATGGGTTAGAGAATCCAGGGATACAGACGACTGCCGGGAAGTGAAGGATTGACAAAGTGTCCAGACCACCACCAAAGGGGGAGGTAGACAAGCACTGAGGTATGCAAGTTTACTGTTAGAGTAAATGGAAAAACAACACCACACATACACATGATATGCACTACAGAGAATGCAAAAGCATACATAAAGTGTTACACATCCAAAGAGGATATTTGTAGAAGGGGTTAATAACACACAGCGTGGTTGCCTATGGTAACCTGCTAGCACTTGGGGTTTAGCTGTGTCTGACTATCACAGAGTTTTTCATTTAGAGGTTTCTGAAACAGAATTTGGAGTGAATGGAATTGGGTTTCAGAAAAAGGGGGAAGGTACATAAAATAGAAAATGTACTAACCTTACTAACGTAAACACACACACACGAAATGAAGCTCATTAGGATCAAGTACAATTTTAAGTAGGTAATACTGTTACCATTATCCTGTCTGGTTTATCGAGTGGGTTGAGAACTGATAAATAGAGAACTGAATTTGTATTATTTTGGGGAACATGATAGCAGGGGTGAACAGAATCCTGCAGCCAGAGTTTAAATGAGTGAAACTAGCAGATCTTTTGTTTTGTTTTGTTTTGTTTTGGTTTCTGAAGTATGGGGGAGGTTTTAAAATGGCACTGAGTTTTAGATTTGGTGTTTTTTCATCTAAAGAGAAAGAATATTCGGTGACAAGTCCTAAGACCGGTATCTTTTGTTTATTTTTTATTTTATTTTTATTCTTTGCACAGTGCACTGATTTCTTTTCTTTAAGCAGATCTGCACGTCGGGAATTAAAAGCGCTACACGTCGTCAAGAAAATTGTTGCAAGTGAGTTTCTCCACATTAGAATGGGCTCTGGAGGAGGTCACTTAGCTGGGACAATTAGAAAGGAAGTCCCTGACAAAAGAGGATTCAGCGAGGTAATCCATCTAAAGTTGTTTTTGTTTTTGAAATGACGTCATTTTGCTGAGGGGGGAAATCAAATGCGGCGAAGGTTTCTTCTATCAGCAAAGGAAGAATGAATGTATGAATGAATGGTAATAAAAACAAACTGACTGACTGACTGGTAAAAGCTGACAAAAGCTGACAAGACCTGACCACGACTCAAGGTTAACCTCCACCTAGACAGGACGAAAGGGTGGATGAATTTATGTGTGTTTCTTTTTACAGGAGCAGGATGATGACAGCAGCATCCTAGGTTGTGTGACGATTTAACCTTTTAAATGCCACTTTCTGTGTTTGAGAATCTAACAGGGGTGTGTTATTCATGGGCTTGTGCGCAGCGTTAACATTTACATTCCTTTTCAGAGAGTGCCACCGAGAGAGCAGAGAGTTAATGATGTGATTTGATGATGTGATTTATAACGGAACAATTGGTTGATGTTTGTTTTCCTATTAGAGGATTTCTGAGCTTATGTGTGAAGAAACTGTGTTTACAGGTCATGAGTTGGTGATGATGTTACACTGTGTTGTTGCGAAAATGTGAAGGTTACTTTGACAATGTGAATAATATGTGAGACATTCCCTGTGTTGAAAACAGTGTCACTCTTTTACAGGGGGCTTGACTTTGTGGTCTTTTTACAGCACCTCTGGAATGTGGATGGCAGACGCCTGACCACCGGGATGGTCCATGTGTGTTGCTAATGTTTGTTTTGCTTTTTGTTAGGAGTGCATATGGAGGATTCGGTAGAGAACAGACAAGTGACATGAAGAAAAATAAGAGATGCAGTGTTTATGGAATAGTTTAATGGGGGGCTCACTAGCTGGCCACTACTGAGCTCCTAGTGATAAAACAGTGGGGTGACATTGCTTAAGGAAAGTCACCTATTAAATTGGGGAACAAATGGGGATGATAGGTGATTGGGGACAAATTATGGCAATAATAGTGATTTAATGATTGGAGAAAACCTGCACATGAGACTTGTCTGTTTTGCTGAAGACTTTATTATTCTTAGGATTTATGGGTGGTTGTAAATAAGAAGTTTGATTTAACAAATTTGTTTTCCAGGATGCAGACTCCAGGTGGAGCTGGGAGTTAAACAGGCTTAACATGTAGCTGCTGACTAATGATTTTACACAGGGTTACAGGTTGGAGTATGGCTGCTCCAAGTGGGAAACCCTGGAGATTGTTTTAGAGAGAATGTGCAACATTCTTGTACATGTCTCAGTGGGGAGCTGACACATGGCGGAAGCCATGTGCAAGAGGAGGGTCGGTTTTAATCTGCAGGTGCCTACAGGAAGTGAGTGAGGAGGGGCGCCTACAGGATGGAGGCTTAAGGAGGATCAGAGATCATCTTCATCACAGAAGACATAGCACAAGGAGCGGTGCGACTGAGCTTCGAGGAGATGGAGAGGAGACTTCCCAAAGCAAAGTTTTAGATAAAATGGGAGACTTATCGTTGACAATGAGGAAGACAACTAAGGTGTACGACGTGCTCTGCCTTAAACCTTCAGCACCGTGGGGACATGAGAACCTGAGGGATGAAGGGAGCATGCCAAGCTCCAAGAGTGACGGCTCGTACCACAACAGCGGTCCAGTTGGTGGGGAAAGACTATAGGAACGGGTTGCATTGGGGTCAATGTGCAGTAGCGGATGAGAGTATGGTGGAGACAAGCTCATCTGTGAATAATACAGGTACCAAAAAGAAATAGAGGCAGAATACATCTCTCACCCGTGCGACGACTAACCAGTAGTCTACCTGGGGAGTCGAAGAGGAGGATCGCAGAGCATCATTTCACTCAAAGAGGAGGTGGCTGAGTTGCCCGAGGAGTGAGACAATGAGAGGAGTGTTGGCCTTTCTCGAAAGGCCAAAGAGGAGGAGTGTAGAGATTAGGAAATTATTTTACGGTTACTATTCATGTTGCATTAGTTATCATTTCATCAGGGCATTTTTGAAGCTGTTGATGTCACATTAAAGTCTGTATTTCAGGTGTTGTCATGATCACATGATGATCCTTCATTGCAGGTTTAACTGTATTCAGGTTATCAATATTGCTTATTAGAGAGTTGCTAATTGAGGGTTTGAAGTTATGGGGAAGTGAGAAAGTTAAGGTAAAGTTAAGAGGATTCCATATCTGCTTACAATACAGTACATCACAGATAATAACATCACAGCTTAGACCATGGAGGCCCGGCAACAGGTGACTCGGAAGAGGTTAACTGAGGATAACACACAAGACACATAATGGGGCCTGGACACATACACACACAGTTTCTCAACTTGTTTTGCTCAAAACTGCTACGTGACTTGTCCAGTGTACTTGACTGTTTAGCAATAACAGTTTAGATAACAGAAAACATCTGGAGAAAAGGAGTGAAAGTGTTAGGGTCCGATGTACTGGAGTGTTCTTAGATTCTGAGAATTGATACTTAGATTTCCAGTAAATCCAACTATTTGACGCATATTATTCGTCACCAACTGTTATATATACCACTCCTTGTTTCTTGTTCGGGGGAGACTGCCTTGAAAAGTGTAACGATACGCTTCTTCCCCACATATATATGTGTTTAATAAAATCACTATTTTGACATCCACTGGGACCTCCAGTCGTTTGTCCTTTCCTCAAAATACGAACCATGACACTTGTCAAAGGTCGATCTCTCAGAGTGATTCTGAACTTGAAAAAGTCAGACTCAACACACCATTGAACGCCCAAAACTCTTTCCACCGGAAGCTCATCACTGATCAAGTCTAGATCCTTTATTTTGTTTGCTCTGTTACCTTTAGGTATTACAGCCAACACATTATGACTGTTACTTATCCATTTGTTCAGTGGAAAGCCTCCTTTCAAGCATATGGCACAGAGTTCATGATAGAGATCCATCGCATCCTCTTCTGTGGCTGCTGAGACGAGACAATCGTCAACGTAAAAGTTGTTCAAGATTGTATCCACGACTTGAAGGCTAAATTGTTGTTTATGATCTTCAGCACATTTCCTTAGTGCAAAATTTGCACAACTGGGAGATGATGTTGCTCCAAACACATGTACTGTCATCCTATATTCAACCATGGCTTAAGTGTAATCTCCGTTGGGCCACCAAAGGAATCTCAACATATCTCGATCCTCCTCTGGTATTTTAACCTGGTGAAACATGGTCTTAATGTCTGCGGAAATGACAACAGGTTCTTTACAAACAGGTTCTTTCTTACAAAATCTTGTCAGAACTCCAATTAACGTGCTGGTTAAGTCTGGACCTTGTAAGAGCTTGCTATTTAGCAACACTCCTTGATACTTGGCTCCACAGTCAAACACCACTCTAAGGGTTTTCTTTTGCAGATGCAGAACACCATGGTGCGGCAAATACCATTTCCTGCCATCCGTCCGTTCTAAGTTGTCCTCTGGTACCTTTTCTGCATAACCTTAAGACACATGTGTCAAAGTCAAGGCCCGCGGGCCACATCTGGCCCGGCATACATTTATATCCAGATACCAGAGCAAAAATCACAAAGTGAAGCTGTTGTGAAAGCAAGTTTTAATTGTAGCAGAGGAGATAACCAAATCAGCCCGGTACCACTCTGAAGAGCTGCATGATGAAGGTGTGCGACGTCCTGTGTCCAGACAAAACGCAGATTTTGGCAAATGTGAGCCTGAGGAGAAATACGATTGCTGATCAGGTTTGTGAGATGGCCACTGATTTAAGAACACAGTTGTGTGAAAGAAGCAAAAACTTTATTGCATACTCTTGCTGTGGATGAAAGTACAGACATGATGGACATTGCACAGCTGAGCATCTTCATCCATGGAGAGGAAATATTGAACATTAAATCGATGCACTGGACAACGACAGGAAAAGACATTTTTTAAAACGTATGTCAAAGTGTAACCGACATGAAACTGCCCTGGGACAAACTTGTTGTACTTACAACAGATGGAGCGCCGGTGTTGTGCGGTGAAAAAAGCGGACTAGTCAGCAGGATGCGAGTAAAGATGCAGGAGGAGAACTGTACCGGTGAGTTAACAGCATATCACTGCATCATACACCAGGAAAGGCTGTGTGGTAAAATCCTAAAAATGGAGCATGTAATGATCACCGTAACGCAAACCGTAAATTTTATCTGAGCTAAAAGTTTAAATCACCGTCAATTTCAGTCTTTTATGTGGGAAATAGATTCAGAGTTTGCCGACATTCCTCATCATACAGAGGTCCGTTGGCTGAGTTGGGATAAAAATTCTCAATAGAGTTTTTGAGCTCAGCAAGGAAATCTGTCAGTTCATGGACATGACATGTATGATGTGGTGAAGGCATTTCAAGTGAAGCTGTCACAAATGCACCAGTGCAACTTGCCTCACTTTCCCTGTTGCCAAGTAATGTTGAACCAAGTCAGCGGACTTTGCTGAACTGCACCTGTGCAGATTCAGATGGAGCTGCAGTGTAATGATACACTCAAGGCAAAGTACGACACTGAATGGCCCGCACAGTTTATTAGTTCCATTCCTGAAGCAATGCCCAGCTCCGTCTACATGCGGCTCCAACCTTGTGTACGCTTTCATTTATTTTTTCTGGGGTTTTTGGCAGCATGTTCATATTTCTAACTTGCATAATTTGACAGGATATATTTTTATGAAGAGCAAAATATTTAAAGTTAAAGTTTATTTTTTTAAGTTTATTTAATCTGGAATAATATTCCTGTCTGTTTTTATTCATATTTATGTTTAAAAAACATTGTTTTAGTGTGTTCAATAAATGTTTATCTTGTTTGGCCCGCGACCTAAAGTGTGCTTTGAGTTTTGGCCCCCTGTGCAATTGAGTTTGACACCCCTGCCTTAAGAGATCATATCTGACTGTTAAGAGATTTTGAGATTTTATGATGTTTTTCCTTTTTCATACATTTTCCCTTTTAATGTTTCATATACTCAGTTTTCCTTATAATGTTCCATTTACTCATATGCTTCTGTTAAGAAAGGCCTGATACTCATATGCTTATGTTAAGAAAGGCTTGAAAAGCACATAGTGTTCACATATCTTTATGTTTTGTCTTTGCTTCTTCTCACACACATACACATGAGCCCTGCCGTAATCGCTGACTCCTGTAAAAGTATCTTGCAGACACCCTTGGAAACAGGACCCAACTGGCTTCTGCTTTCCCCGAGATAGACAATACACTCACACACACACACACACACACTGTGTCCCATACATGCCCAGATTGTCTGTTACAGTCTGAAAAAACAGAGAATGCTACGATGTATAAATAAAGCTGACTGCAAAGCCTCGGTGTGAGTATCACCCGATCACTCACCCGTGCGCACGTAGTTCTCTGAACAAAACTCTGACTGTTTCTGTATTCTTTCAATGTTTAAAAATGTCTTGCCACTGACATTTAATTGGTCCTTCGAGCCGGATAGTTTATTGATATTATTGTATCATCTAACTATTCACAGACGGAGCCACCGGATCCTGACGTCGTGAGTACCTGCACTGCAACCACCGTTTCTAGCGAAGCGAGGAAAAGCCCAGGGTGTACATTCACCTACTGGCCAGTGTCTTATACAGGTCCACGACGCCAGGTTCTCGGTGACGCCGGGAAAAAGAACACAGCGCAACATTGAAGGTGAATATAAAGCAGCCAGAAACACTTTGCGTTGAATAATCGATTTTAGTTTGACACTGCTCGAAGTAGAAGGGTCCTGTGTGGACCGAAAAGGAAAAGGACAGACGTGTCCTATGTAATATGCTCGCCCGTGTAAGACGAAACAACCTGCCCTGTGGGGGCCTGTTTCGCAACATAAAAAAGGGTTGGTAGCCAGTATATCTCACGCTCGCCTGCGTAAGACGGATTATCACGCCCTGGGAGGCTGAATCCGCAGCATAAAAAAAGGTTGGTAGCCAGTATATCTCACGCTCGCCTGCGTAAGACGGATTAACACGCCCTGGGAGGCTGAATCCGCAGCATAAAAAAAGGTTGGTAGCCAGTATATCTCACGCTCGCCTGCGTAAGACGGATTAACACGCCCTGGGAGGCTGAATCCGCAGCATAAAAAAAGGTTGGTAGCCACGCTCGCCTGTGTAAGACGGATTAACATGCCCTGAGAGGCTCAATCTGCAACAAAAATAAAGGTTGGTAGCCAGAGAAACGAGAGTGTCAAATAAAAATAGGATTTTCTCTAAGCGCGCTAACTGTTTGCTGAATGTTTGTTGAGGAGTAAGTGCTTCATTGAATAGGAGCTCTAGGCTCCTGCACTACTCCTATTGTTTTCCTGTGAGTACTGGATGGTGAGAAGGAGAACAGGTTGCGCGTCAACGCGTAAAATTAAGTCCGCCCTGAATTTAGTTCAGGGTAGAAGGCTGACTTAATAACCTCCTCTGACTCTAGTACCAGAACGTCTCACAGTGTGTGCTGGCAGTATAAATAAAATATAAAATATAAGTATTGCATCGATTAAACAAACTTAGAAATGGGCAACAAATCCAAAAGTAAACTAAATGTCCCACATGGGAGGAAAAAATGTAGCCCCTCCACATTGACTAAATTAAAAGAAACCCTCCAAGCAGATATAAGTGAAAAAAGAGAGAGATGCATAAGGTATATTATGGCTGTGTCATTGTTCAGCCAAGGAAAGTGTGTCTCCAGCTTGGGTGGGGGTGAAACTGCAGATCACCCCCAGCCCTCGATGGATACATAATAAAATATATATATGAAATATTATAATAGACGATTGTATATTTGTAGTATAGTAGTATATTGTAATATACTATTGTTAAAAGTAGTCTGAATCAAGCTTAAGGTTTGCTCAAACTCAGTATAATGATATATGAGATGAAGAAAATAAGGAAAATACCAAATCTAATCAAGTGCATAGAGACGCTTGACCTGCTTGAAAACCTGTCATCCTAGATGAGACATTGTTGAGATATAGAGCACACCTATACTAACAACTAAACACCCTTTATACAACAGCTAAGGCCACACAATTGTGAAGCTGAATTAAATATATGGTCACTGCTAAGCTGATGAGCAGGTTACACATTTTTTAGAGCAGAGGCTGCATAAGAACACATCAGAGGGAGTGAAACAGAGCTGTTAAAGCTCAAACATGAAGAGTTATTAAATCTCAAACATGAAGCTGTCTGTGAGCTCAGTTTTTCCCCCATGCTTCTGATTTGTCTTTGGCAGCAGCCTTTTTGCATCCTGACTCGTGTGTAAAGCGTTCAAGCCATCAGTAACTTGTTTTTTGTTTTGTTGGGTTGAAAAATGAATAAATCAGTGATCATACTTGTGGATCACAGTGGCACATAATGATTAGGCATATGATTTACTAATGCAGATGTAATAACTTTATTCTAAAATTCAAGGAGAACAAACAAGAACAACATCTTCAGTTGTGTCTTGTTGTCGTTCTCTGTGTAGTGTGCTGAATGTTGTTTGTTGTTTCTTTTGTTTCTTGAAATGTTGCCTGAGTGATGAGTACTGTAACTTCTGAAGTAGCTCTCACTATGCGTCCTTGATGATGATAAGCCCAGAGCCAGCTGAGAGCTGGGTTGTCTGTTTTTTGTTTGAAATGTAATTTTGTGTTTCTCAGCAAAGAACAAATACAATTTCATTTCCGTTTTTGAGAAAGGAGAATTTAAAATAATAGTAATAATAATAATAATAAAACAAAGAGTGATGTTTTGTTTAAGTGATGAAGACAGCTAATACTGCTAGTGCATGATCTGCGAGCAATAAATGAAATCATCTTATTTATTTTTAAATAAACTCCAATCATGGAGACCTGAAGTCACATGCTTAGGGCACACCCTCTCAGGTGAAGGCAGAAAGCTACTAAACAATAGAAAAGAAGCCATACAAAATGCGCCACAGCCACAAAACTAAGCATTCACATTTTTTCTGACTCTTTGTGAGCCTGAGTTATGACCTTGGCTCCCTGTTTTTCTGCCTCCACCAAAGGTGGGGGTGACGCTCCCGTGGCATGTGCTCTGTTCTTTTTACTATCACAAAGGGAAAAAAAGAAAGGAAAGAAAGAAGGGAGGCCCCTACTCTCTGAACACAATACTATTTTTATAACTCAGCATTATGAAATGTCATGAAACAGTGTAACTCACTCACAGTAAATCAGCAGTATAGGATAATACAAACCTATCTAATAGATCTGGTGATTTTCACATTCTTTCAATTGGGAGGTGTGATGCAAACTGAAACTAAATACTGATTAAACAAGAAGTATGATGTGGCCTACAGCAGTATCATGATTCACTCATTTTGTTTACAAGTATAATGTGACATAATCTCACAACTACTACAAGCACTTTTGCCTTTCTTAGCACACGCGAGTGAAGGGCAACTGTTAGAGAAATGCCTTGTTTGAGGAAAAGTTAAAATTAACCTGCCTACAAACGCAATGAAAAAACAGCTTACACTCATGAACACGTGAAGATTTTCCAGCAAGGTTAAAGCAGCAAAAATTAATATACACCTGTTGTTAAATGATGAAGTTTATCTATTACTAACAAATAAACCCTCTGGGTTGCAGGACAACAATTTAACTTCTTCAAAAAGAAAATACAGAGACCGGTATGACCAACCAGTGATTAAACAACAATTTTAGTGGTTAAAAGTCAAATTGTGAGATGTTTTCTGCTGATTGAACGACACATGTGATTACTGACGGAAGGAAAATTCCTTTTTGTGCTTTTAAACATGATCTTAAGAATTTAAATATCTACCTGTGTTGTCCTGTCAACTTGGTGGGTTATCAGTTGATTACATCGTAAGAGGAAAAAAAAAGAAAAAAAGGGGGAAGGCTGACACAGGGCCTGCCCGGTGTTTCTCCCCTCTCTTTGTATCACAGCCAGCACAACATCATTTTCCTGTTCGTACACTTCTGTTTGTTTTTGTTTTGTTTTGTTTTTTCTTCTCTTTATGTTTAAATACAGGCTGCTTTGCCGGCCCTGAAAGCCGAGGCTGACCTGGACTCCTGCTCTCCCCTCTACCACCTTCGACGTGACCCTGACCAAATGCTGCAGCAGCTGGACTTACAAAAACAATTTCCTGAAAATGTCAACAGGGCTGCAGAAAAGCGATCTTATGCAGCGGAGACGGAGAGCGTTAAAACCAAGGCCCGTTTCACTACACGGGGGAAAATTCCCAGACAGCTTCAGCTGACAGAGCTGTGACGAGACGCCTGCCAAGCCGAATGACAAGTAAGGCCGAGCAAAAGAATGCTGACCTTAACAATTCTGCATTAACACTGTGCAGGACAGTGATGGACCAACACGGCAGCAAAAAGGGCGTGCCAGAGACAGGAGGAGCAACTGAGGTCGAATGGACAAAACACAGAAGAAGATGCAGTTTTCACCTGCGGTGAGCATGGACACTGGAGAAAAGGACTGTCCCAATTGGGGTCAGAACCAGGACAAACTGAACTTTGAACAGCAGCAATGGTGGCAAGCGGACTGAAAAGGAGGAGGGCAGGACCCCAGGGCACGCTTCAGGCTGTGGTTTACCCAGAACACCAGAACAGGAAAGTGATGAACACACACACATCTATATACACCGATTCAGAATGAAGTGAAATATACACATGAACACATGTGCACTCGTTGATAGAGGGAGAAATGGCACACACACACGCATATGCAATGAAGAATGCTTTGCTCGCAAATGCTTATGCTGATATGCAAAATGCTGCACACAAACATCCCAATACATAATTTTTATGAGAAGCAATTGATTACTTAAAATGTGTTTTATGTCACCCAGAGGATATTTATGTAGATTTAAGGAACAAGGTCTAAAATTGTCCGGTTATGAAAACAATGTCTGTGCGTGAGGTCTGTTTATGGCTCAAGGTCTTGATTGAATTGTCTATTGTGCTACACACTTCGTAAATGAAGTGATATCAAAAGTCTCTGAAGCACTGGGCTTCAGTATAAAACATCACTTCTCATATCACCCGCAGAGTACCTATTACAAGTGAACCGATAGACAAATCCATAAGAGAAACAACACTAGCAGAATGGATGACAAAACTGTTAGAAAACAAAGAAATAGTTTTGAACAATCAACTGCCAGATGATTCTCTTCCAGTCTCTTCCAGGTTGAAACCAGGAGATTGGATCCTGATAAAAGTGCTCCAGAGGAAAAAGTGGAGCTCCCCGAGGTGGGAAGGACCCTACCAAGTCCTCCTGGCCACACCAACAGCCTGCAAAATTGCTGAACGACCCTCCTGGATTCATCAGAGCCACTGTAAAAAAAGTGAGCGACAGTCAACACTAACACGCCAGCACCCCTGCCTGTCAGTGATCTGGGAGGTGGAGAGAGGGCTGTTTGGGTAAATCCCGCCCTTGTTCTTCTCGCCCCTAGTCTACTCACTCACAGGACCAGGTGTGTTCGGTCATCATGAAGACCCTACTCGTTCTGGTGTCCAGTGTCACAATTCTGTTGGGACTGCTGTCGCTGATTTCAGAAGAAGAAGGACAAGATTGACACATGACACAATACATCCAGACGACATGACACAAGATCACAACCACCCATGGTTGAACAATGCCTGGTACCGTTATATGTACAACTCCACAAGAGACAGAAACTATTACATCTGTTCGCACATGCCTCTTAATGCAAAACACCTGATAATGTGCATTCCACCAACATGTCTGACGCACTGAACACGCTACGTCAGCTCAGACGTGTACAGCAGCAAGATTACACACACAACACCGAGGACTGGCTCACATGGCTGTTTAGTGGGTCATGGAAGTCATTACTCACTAAAGGACTAACATTCGTTGGAATGCTCCTTATGCTACTTTGCTTATTTTCCACATGTGTACTGCCTTGTATTCGGAGTATGATAAGCAAAATGTTTACTGTAAGATTGCAAGCTTACATCGCATTATCTCAAGTTGAACAAGCTCAAGAAAAGGTACAAGTTGAAGATGATTTTTAAGCACTAAACTGTGTGAACCCAATAAAGTTGATCATGTACGTTTTCACAAAATGACACTCTAGTTGAAAATGCTTCTGCAAGTAACTAGTAGTTGAAGTACATAAATATATATGAACAACAGCAGGGAATGTTAAGAGATTTTGAGATTTTATGATGTTTTTCCTTTTTCATACATTTTCCCTTTTAATGTTTCATATACTCAGTTTTCCTTATAATGTTCCATTTACTCATATGCTTCTGTTAAGAAAGGCCTGATACTCATATGCTTATGTTAAGAAAGGCTTGAAAAGCACATAGTGTTCACATATCTTTATGTTTTGTCTTTGCTTCTTCTCACACACATACACATGAGCCCTGCCGTAATCGCTGACTCCTGTAAAAGTATCTTGCAGACACCCTTGGAAACAGGACCCAACTGGCTTCTGCTTTCCCCGAGATAGACAATACACTCACACACACACACACACACACTGTGTCCCATACATGCCCAGATTGTCTGTTACAGTCTGAAAAAACAGAGAATGCTACGATGTATAAATAAAGCTGACTGCAAAGCCTCGGTGTGAGTATCACCCGATCACTCACCCGTGCGCACGTAGTTCTCTGAACAAAACTCTGACTGTTTCTGTATTCTTTCAATGTTTAAAAATGTCTTGCCACTGACACTGACATAAAGCTGTTATAGTCCTGCAGAAAAGAAGAGTTCTTCATAAGTCTTTTCTTCAGATTCTGAAGGCGTTGCTCAACAACACTTTTATTATCTGGCATGCAGACCTTTAAATCTTTCAATGGGAGTCCAATATAATAATGACCATTATGTAGCTTAGCAGTATTGGAAACTATCCAAAAACTGTTGGTCTTCCTTAGAAGGTTCCTTCTCATCTCTGGCACACTCTGGAAAATCAGTTTTAAACTGCTGATTCCACAGCTCATCAAGTTTCACCACTGAAACTCTATTGACACTTATCTGTGGCTGATTGTGAGCTTCAGTTTGAGTCTCACCCAAAGGTCTGTTTACTATCCAGCCAAGGACAGTTTTAACAGCATACGGTCCATCTCCAACACTTCTAATGACATCCAGTGGTTCCAGAGCCTTTGGCACATTCGAGCCAATTAGCAAATCAATTTCAGAGTCAATTTCTGGCAGATGTACAGACTTCAAATATGGCCACCGGATTATATCGTTCTGGTGAGGAATGTTTCCTTTATGCACAGGCATAGTGAACTGAGTATAAAGAATGGGAAGATCACAAAACTCATTCCCGTCTAGTCCAGCGACTTCTAAATCTGCAATAATATCTGTTTCAACAACTTTATTTTGTCCCATAGTTCTCAGCAGAATGTTGGATCTTCTTCCATGAATTTTCAGTTTATTCATCAGCTTCACTGTGCAAAATGATGCAGTGCTGCCTGGGTAAAGAAATGCATAGGTATACAATGTTACATTTCCTTTCTTGGCCTTAACTTTCACAGGCACGATTGAAAGTTTGAATTCATCTTTACCGGCCCCAGTAAGAGCACTGGTCTGAATAGAGACTATGGCACGATCTTGAGTTTGTTCCTTTGGTTCTTGTTCTTTACTCATTGTCTTTTGATAGATGTGTAACATTTGAGGATGCTTTAAACCACACGTCTTGCAACTGAGGCGCTTTTTGCAGTCTCTACTAATGTGTCCTTTTCAAAGACATCCGAAACAGACTCCATTCTCTTTTAGAAAAGTGATTTTGTCTTTTTGTGTTTTTCTTTCCAGTTCTTGACAATTTTCTAAGGTATGTTCACCTTTGCAAAACAAGCAACTCCTCATTTGTGTGGTTCTTTCCTTTTCCTTAACTTTATTTTCTTTTTCAGATTCCATCACAGAGGTAGCAAAAGAACTTTCTTTGAATCTTGTGTGAGTTTGAGACTTAAATTTTCTTGTCTCTGTTTGTCGTGCAGATATCCTTAATGTCCCCAAACACTGTGATCTTCACTTGTTTTTCCAAAAAACCCACAAGATCCTTAAATGTAGCTTGTCGATTACACTTCTCATGGAAATCACTGACTGCAGTTCTCCACTTATCTCTCTGTCTGTAGGGAAGTTTCTTTGTTATAGCTAACATGTTGGCAGGCATGTCAAGCTCCTGCATATAACTGAGATCTTCCATAGCATTGCAACAGCCTCTAAGGAATATTGTGTAAGCTTGAAGAGCTTTTGTGTCCTCTGCTCTTATCGAAGACCAAGCAAGAGCTTTACTTATGTAAGCCGTGGCTAGTTTATGTTCATTACCAAAATGCTGCCGTAATAAAGACTTTGCCTTTCTGAATCCTGCTTCTGAAGTCATATGTAGGCAACTCCTTACAAGTTCTCTTGGTTGACTCTTTGTGTATTGTTCCAAATAATAAAGACAGTCTCCAGGGTTTTTATTTCTGCTTTCAATGTTGTGTTCAAATGATTTAATAAAAGTCTGCTACTGAAGTGGAACTCCATCAAAAACTGAGATCTCCTTTTTAGGTAATGAAGAAAGACTATGTTGTTGGATTAATAAAGCAGTGAGTTCATTTTGCTTACTCATGACAGATAAGATGTTACAGTCTTCTTCATGACTAGAAATTTGAGAAGGCACATATTTATTTTCACGTGAATTTCTAATGTTTGACTGATATGTCAAGGGATCTTCAGAAAGAGTCTGTGGTTGTGTTGGAACTCTGCCTGCTGTTAAGAGAGATTGTAAGTCTGCAACATTATGCTCCTTAAAGATATGCACATGTTGCCTTTCATGTACAGGATTATCAGGACTAGTATTCAACACTTGAGTTACTTTTTGTCCCTTTTCAAAATATGACTCCATACCATCTGATATTTTTGATAGTTTACTTTTAATACTGGATCCTTTTGCAACTGTGGCAGCTATATTTGTTTCCAGCTTCAGTTGCTCCCGCTGTCTCCTTAACTGTGCTTCATGGTCCTCCAAGGCGTGTTTATCCTTAAGCAGTTTTTGTCTTACAATCAGTGCAGCTGCTTCAGCTTCAGCCATTATTCGTGCTGATGTTGTACTTGAGGCTCTGGAGTTTGAGCTTGAAGAACTGATTTTACTCTTTTTGCTTCCTACGTTTGAAACACTGTCACCTGGCTGTATTTCAGCTTGTATGTCTGAATTTGTTTTAACATGCTTTGGAAATGATAAGATGTTATGTTTATCATTTGTGGAAGAAACCATCTCCTTTGATAAAACAGTCTCAGCAGAAACAGGCACATCTAAAGTAACAGCAGTAGGCACATTCTCACCTTCATTGCCTTTTTCCATAAAAGGTCTTCCAGCTTCAATAAGCCACCGTTTCACATCTTCAACAAAATCATCATTACATTTTGTTATGCGTCCAAACCAATCAATATGAGTGTCTTGTTCATCTTTAGGAATCAATAAAATGAATGCATCATGAACTGCTTTGGCATTTTTATACAAATCATTCAGTTTTTCCAAGTTAAGCTGCACAGCTTTTGCATTGTCATCATTTTTCATCAATTCTTTAATATCGCGTGTTAACCCTTTAATCTTGTTAACATGGGACTTTCGCTCTTTCTGCAAAGTTTCCATTTTAAAAGCAAGTGCTTTAGCCGTCAATTTTGCAGATCTTTTTTCTTCCAGTTTATGTTCGGCTTCTTTTATTTCACTCATCGTCACTTTTTCACATGCATCAAAACAACATTATATTCCACAGCTTCAAACATAGATCATAGCCAATACTTTTTGTCCGTGTAAACCATTGCGCAGCAGCGTCACAGGCTGTCAAAACCAGAGCAGCATCCTCCAGCTTGCCAAATCAATCAATCACACGCACGCACACAACACAGATCAAACCAATGTCCCCAATGGACAAGCGGTGACACTTACAAACTGTGTTCAAAACATCCAATAATACACAGAGTGAATCCGCGTGTCCTACCGCTTCTGAAGTGTCTGATGCGCTGCGTTCCACCATGCCAGTGTGACAGTGCCGTTTCCAGTTACTCATTTGAGAACTGCGTCCTCTCATCTGAAAGCTCCGTGACTCCAAAACGTATATCCAAAAATCCTCTTCATTGTTTTCTGATGCATGCGATAAAAGACAGCTTTTCTGTTGACTAAATGTTGCGACTTTCATCCATAAATAAAGTCGTGGCCGGCTGAGTTGGTTGTGTCCCTATGACGCGCCTCCAATAATCCATAATGAGTCGTACTTGTCATGGTCTGGGCGAGCCTGGGTAACTTTCCTCAGCATCAGCTCTCCTCCTCTGGGTGGAGCCCTTCCTGCCCCTCCCCGTTCCTCAGCTGCAGGCAATTATTCTGGCAGTATTTAGGTGCAGCGCACACAATGAGGCTTCGCCAGATCGTCTGCTAACCTCAGTTAGTTCACAGCCTCATGTTCCTGTGTATTTATCAGTGTACATTACTTACCTCTCTCTTCCGGTCTCAAAGTCGGTACCTGGACTCGTCATTCCAAACCCTGCCATAGCCTCGCCTCTGGATTCCGGTCAGCAGCTGCTTAATCCTTTTCAGACCAACTGCCATTCACACCTGCCTGCCTCCCTGCACACCTGTATTGGACTCAGCACTCGCCTGGACCTCGCCTCGCCTCCACCTCCAGCTAATCCCCGCCTGCGAACACGTAAGCCATCCCAGCTTGTCAAATGGGGAAACACTCACAACTCCTTGGACTGTTCTGATTTTCCTCTCCTACGTTTCAGTGCCCTGGTCTGCCACAGCTTCCACCAGCCCCACTCCAGTCTCAGCAGTTTAGCGACCTGACTGTTCCATGCTCACCCCAGCCCCGCACCTCACAGACACCACGCTTTTGCACAACGCTTAATCTTGTTTTCTATCTTGAACATTTATGTTAGGAACACTTGTAAATAAACGTTTTTGTTTTCGCAAATCACTTCGAACTTCCGGTCTTTGGTTCTGCGCCTGAGTCCATTCCACTCCACGGCCTCTGAGCCATGACAGTATGATCTGGCCTACTGTCATAGACATGATTGTCCATAAAAAGTCCGGGCAGAGCCTGGGCAGATATTTATATAGCATCCCGAAAAATCAAAGTACGGCGGGAGAAGGTACATCGTTCGTGATTGGATCAGCAAGTCTTGTCTTCTGTCATTGTAGTTGCTGGTCTGTCTGTGTATCCACCGTGCTTCATCTGTGTGTTATCCCTGCTGTCTACCGTCTCTGCTCGCCGTCTTTCATGTTCATGTTCTGGTACCTGCTCCGTAGTTTAGTTGTTTCCAGTATAGTTTAGTTTGTCTCCGTTTGCCATTTTTTCCCTGTGCCGTGTATTTCAATAAACCACCTTCTCACCTTTACAAAGTTCCTGCGATTGGATCCTCCTTTATTATTTCCACACGGCTCATCTCACTCGCCGTGACAGTATTCTCACGGGCTTCTGATCCCCAGGAAACCCTGTTATGGAGACAAAACCATCAAAAATGAAGGGTTTAAAACACTTATCACGTTCACTCGTGGTCACATGAGAGGGGGAGTTTAGCGACTTGACTAGGCCATCTCCTTTAGCTTGTTTTGGTTGCTGGGGCACCTGTTTACGTTTAAGAGCCAAACAGTCCCACTTTGTGACAGTAAAAACATTGTCTATCAGACTTAGAACCTGTGGAACCCTTAGGTTGTTGAGAGTGTGGCTTTGTGTCCTTTTTCATTTGTTCATGAGAGGGTGATTCAAATTTACTCACAAACATGCTTTTGTGCGTCAAAGCGAATTCCTCTGGCAGTACAGCTGCTTGTTGCAAAGTGGCAACTTTTTGCCCATTCAGGTACAACACTGTACACTCAGGAACAAACATCCATCCATCTTCTTCTGCTTTATCTGGGGCCGGGTCACGGGGGCAGCAGCCTAAGCAGAGAAGCCCAGACCTCCCTCTCCCCAGCCACCTCGTCCAGCTTATCCGGGGGAACACCAAGGCGTTCCCAGGCCAGCCGAGAGATATAATCTCTCCAGCATGTCCTGGGTCTGCCCCGGGGCCTCCTCCCGGTGGGACATGCCTGGAACACCTCATCCAGGAGGCGCCCAGGATGCATCCTTGTCAGATGCCCGAACCACCTCAGCTGGCTCCTTTCGATGTGGAGGAGCAGCGGCTCTACTCTGAGCCCCTCCCAGATGGCTGAACTTCTCACCCTATCTCTAAGGGAGAGGCCAGCCACCCTTCGGAGGAAGCTCATTTCCGCCGCTTGTATCCATGATCTCGTTCTTTCGGTCACTACCCACAGCCTGTGACCATAGGTGAGGGTAGGGACGTAGATCGACCGGTAAATTGAGAGCTTCGCTTTTACACTCAGCTCCCTCTTCACCACGACAGACCGGTGCAGCGTCCGCATCACTGCGGCCGCAGCACCAATCCGTCTGTCGATCTCCGGCTCCCTTCTCCCATCACTTGCGAACAAGACCCCGAGATACTTGAACTCCTTCACTTGGGGCAGGAACTCATCCCTGACCCGGATTGGGCACTCCATCCTTTTCCGGCTGAAAACCATGGCCTCAGATTTGGAGGTGTTGATCCTCATTTCCACTGCTTCACACTCGGCTGCGAACCATTCCAGTGCGAGCTGGAGGCCATCACCCGATGAAGTCAACAGGACCACATCATCCGCGAAAAGCAGAGATGAGATTCTGAGGCCACAGAAGTGAAAGCCCTCCACCACTTGGCTGCGCCTAGAAATCCTGTCCATAAAAATTATGAACAGAATTGGTGCCAAAGGGCAGCCCTGGCGGAGCTCATCACCCACCGGGAATGAGTCCGACTTATTGCTGGCAATGCGAACCAAGCTCTTGCAACGGTTGTGTAGGGATCAAATAGCCAGTAGCAATGGGCCAGACACCCAATACTCCCGCAGCACCTCCCACAGGACACCCCGAGGGACACAGTCGAATGCCTTCTCCAAGTCCACAAAACACATGTAGACTGGTTGGGCAAACTCCCATGCGCCCCCAAGTATCCTTGAGAGGATAAAGAGCTGGTCCAGTGTTCCGCGACCAGGACGAAAACCGCATTGTTCCTCCTGTATCTGAGGTTCGACTAGCGGACGAACTCTCCTTTCCAGCACCCTGGCATAGACTTTCCCAGGGAGGCTGAGGAGTGTGATCCCCCTGTAGTTGGAACACACCCTCTGGTCCCCCTTCTTAAAGATGGGGACCACCACCCGGTCTGCCAGTTCAGGGGTACTGCACCTGATCTCCACGCAACATTGTAGAGGCGTGTCAACCAGGTCAGCCCTACAACATCCAGAGCCTTCAGAAACTCGGGGAGGACCTCATCCACCCCAGGGGCTCTGCCACCAAGGAGTTGTTTAACTGCCTCAGTGACCTCGGCCCTGGAAATTGGCAGGTCATCCCCCTCATCCCCAGACTGTGTTTCCTCCTCGGAAGACGTGTCAGTGGGATTAAGGAGGTCCTCGAAGTATTCCTTCCACCGCCCGACAATTTTCTCAGTCGAAGTCAGCAGCGCTCCGCCAGCACTATACACAGTGCAGGTAGAGCACTGCTTTCCCCTCCTGAGACGCCTGACGGTTTGCCAGAATCTCTTCGAGGCAGTCCGAAAGTCTTTTTCCATGGCCTCTCCTAAATCCTCCCACACCCGAGTTTTTGCTTCAGCCACTGCCCGAGTCGCATTCTGCTTGGCCTGTCGGTACCTGTCAGCCGCCTCCGAAGTCCCAAAGGCTAACCAAGCCTGATAGGACTCCTTCTTCAACCTGGTGGCTCCCTTCACCTCTGGTGTCCACCATTTGGTTCGGGGATTACCACCACGGCAGGCACCAACCACCTTGCGGCCACAGCTCAATGCAGCAGCTTCGGCAATGGAGACGCTGAACATGGTCCATTCGGACTCAATGTCCCCAGTCTCCCTCGGAATGCTGTTGAAGCTCTGCCGGAGGTGTGCGTTGAAGATCTCGCAGACTGGAGCCTCTGCTAGGCGTTCCCAGCACACCCTCACTACGCGTTTAGGTGCACCGGGTTTGTCCAGCGTCCTTCCCCGCCACCTGATCCAACTCACCACCAGGTGGTGATCAGTCGACAGCTCAGCCCCTGTCGTTACCCGAGTGTCCAGAACATATGGTCGCAGGTCTGGTGATACGATTACAAAATCGATCATCGACCTGCGGCCTAGAGCGTCCTGGTGCCACGTGCACTTATGGACACTCTTATGTTCGAACAAGGTGTTCGTTATGGCCAAACTGTGATTTGCACAGATGTCCAATAACAAAACACCGCTCGGGTTCAGATCAGGGAGGCCATTCCTCCCAATCACGCCCCTCCAGGTCTCACTGTCATTACCCACGTGAGCATTGAAGTCTCCCAGTAGGACACCAGAGTCTCTAGGTGGAGCACCTTCCAGCACCCCACCCAGGGACTCTAAGAAGGCTGGGTACTCTGAACTGCCACTCGGCGCATAAGCACAGATGACAGTCAGGATCCGTTCCCCGACCCTAAGGTGCAGGGAACAAACCCTCTCATCCACCGGGAAGAACCCCAACGTACCGGCAGCATGCCGAGTGGATATTAGAATACCCACCCCAGCCCGCCGCCTCTCACCAGGGGCAACTCCAGACTGAGACAGAGTCCAGCCCCTCTCCAGGAGACTGGTTCAAGAGCCCAAGCCATGCGTAGAGGTGAGCCCGACTATATCTAGCTGGTACCTCTCAACCTCACACACTAACTCAGGCTCCTTCCCCACCAGAGAGGTGACATTCCATGTCCCAATTGCCAGTCTTGGTAGCCGGGGATCAGTCCGCCAGGGCCTCCGCCCCTGGCCGCCGCCCGGCACACAATGCACCCGACCCCTACGGCGCCTCCTGCGGGTGGTGGGCCTGTGGGAGGATGGGCCCATGTCCCCTTTTCGGGCTGTGCCCGGCCGGGCCCCATGGACTAAGGCCCGGCCACCAGACGCTCACCCTCGGGCACCCTCCCCGGGCCTGGCTCCAGGGCGGGGCCCCAGTAACCCTATCCCGGGCGGGGTAAACTGTTCCCTTGATGTTTTTCTCATAAGAATTGCTCTTTGTCTGGTCCCTCACCCAAGACCAATTTGCCATGGGAGACCCTACTAGGGGGCAAAAGCCCCCAGACAACATAGCCCCTGGGATCCCTGGGACACACAAACCCCTCCACCACGATAAGGTAGCGATTCACGGAGAGGCTCAGGAACACAGTTTTTGAATTCCTCCAACAGTACCATTTCACGCAGTGCGTTAAAATCTGAAACGTTGCTTGCTTGACACCACCTATCAAAAAGTATCGTTTTTTTCCCTCGCAAACTTAAGAAATGTTTGGGCAGTGGATTTCCTCAGGGTCCTGAAACACTGCCTGTATGCTTCAGGCACCAACTCAGAGGCCCTGAGTATAGCACTTTTGACATTGTCATACACAAGGCTGTCCTCAATAGTGAGAGCTGCACACACTTGCTGTGCTTTTCCAACTAATTTGCACTGAAGCAAAAGGGACCAAACCTCCTTGTGCCAATGTAAGGTCACAGCAATGCGCTCAAACGCATTAAAATAGGCCTCCCCCTCAGTCTCCTGGAATGGTGGAACCAGGGCAATATTTTTGCCTACATCAAATGTTGGAGGCGCAGGAGCAGGGGGAGATTCATCTGAAGGATTACTAACGTTATCTTCATCCTTCACTGAAGGTGGAGCAGAAGGCTCAGGAGTTCATTTGTTAGCTTGCAACTCCAGCTGGTGCACCCTAATAGCAGTCTCAGCTTCTAGCTGCTGACACTTTAGCTTTAACTCAAGCTCATCCTTACATTCCCTTTCCTTGGCTTCAAGTTCAAGACGAGCCAAACATACCTTTAAGTGTGCACCAACACTGGGATTACTGGATTCGACAGAGAAGGGCTCAAACCGTGGAAGAGAGGCTGGTGGCTTTCCCCCACCTGGTTTGACCACAGTAGGTGTCCCCGCCCCCTCCTCAGCACAAACCTCAGGCTGATCAGAGGTTTCGGAGACTGACGCAGCCTCCCTAGTGTCCACATCCAATGGGAACACACCCTTTCCCCACCAACCCACTGACCACAAGAGCCTTTAATTCGCTTTTCTTCATAGATTTAGCCACAGAGATTTCATAATGCGCTGCAACAGCACATAAGTCATCCTTCCTACATGCATCAAGTTGTTCTTTGTTAGGCTTAGCTATAAAATCAACCAGGCTAAAGTGTGCCATATTCAAAATTAATCCCGGACGAGCCCCCACTTATGTTACGCCCCTCTTAAAAACAAAGTGTTGTTTGGGATGGGAGGTAACACAAAGTGAAAAAGAACAGATAAACTGCCGCAAAGTAGATGTCATTAAAACATGATTTATTACACGAAACTGCTAAAGTAAAAATGAACACAGGGAAGCTCTTTTCTTCAGGGTCAGCAAGGCCAAAACAACAAACAAAACGCCACCCTTTCTAACAAAAAAAAAACAAACCAAGAACTCTCTACCGAAAAACAAAATACAATGGCTGAGCTCCCTGTCTAGCCAAAAAACGGGAGAAAGCGATTGAAACAGAAATGGCAGAGAACCCCTACCTGCTTCCACTGTGATTAACAATTAACACCGTAAAGAGACACCTTTACTCACAAAAACAAAGAAAACCAAAGTTACACAGAGTTTATAAGTTCTCTCACACACACACACGCACGCACGCACGCACGCACACACACACACACACACACACACACACACACAGAGCTACAGCCTGCTGCCCAAACCACTGTAGCTCACACACAGCCCTGGCAAATGGGGGAAGTGGAAGGGGCATGGCGGTTTGAGATGGCAGTCTATATGCCGTGGCTGACGAGCTGCAACACACCTCAGCTGTGGTTCATGAGGCAGACCTGGAACACAGGAAAGGGAGAAAAAGGCTCTCTCACACAGGGAGAGCCACTAGAGGTCAGCGACCGTAACAGACGGGCAGGGTCAAAAATTCAAACACAGGTTTTTCTGGTCAGATCTGTGTTCTGTCAGTTTGCTCGCCAGAGACGCTGATGTGTAAATAAAATATAAATTTGATCTCCTGCTATGATTTTTCACTTAAACTTTATTGCTAAACCACTTTAAAAAACCATAACAGCTGACCAAAGTGCTGTACAAATAGAAAAATAATAATAATAAGAGAACAAGAATAAAAGAATAAATCAGTACAGGTCAGTGTTGGGAAGGTTACTTTTAAAATGTATTCCACTACAGATTACAGAATACATGCCCCAAAATGTATTTTGTAACGTATTCCGTTACGTTACTCAATGAGAGTAACGTAACGGAATACTTTGGATTACTTAATATATTATCGTGCTGTTTACAACTACATGAATGTGATTTATTACTATTACTGAAGGGCCGCGGCTCCGAACCGTAGTAAAGGGACCTCTGACTAATACGTCGGGTTCGTGTCGGGCTCGTAGCCGAAAAATAGCTTTACTTTGTTGTCTGGGTCAACTTTGCTTGCCAGAGACAGAGAGAGGCGTTGAAAGGCTGCTCCAACGGAACTTATTGTTTCGGAGGAAAACACGAACACAGTGTACAGTCGAGTCTTAATAGCTTACTTACAACTGGGCTCGTCAGGCACTCTTCTTGGCTGCAGTGGTTATTATTATATTTACATGCTTCCAGCTCCCGTTTCTGCTCAGTGACAGCTCTACTTTTCCACTCTCCTTTTTCTCCCTCCTCGCGCTCACAGACACATAACGGGTATGGTAGTCCATTCTCCCTGCAGCACGGACTACACTGCCCATGAGGCTACATGCTTTAGGGCTATACCTGTAGCATTCTGCCTATTAGCTTAGCACAACAACAACAACAAAAAAGCGCTCCCTCACCCAGGAAATACACTTGTTTAGTCTAGTATGTCATTTTGACATACTGTATTAACACAATTGATCTAAAATCAACATAAAATCAGAGTAGAAAAAGTTATATTTTTTACTGTAACAACCAAACTTGTTTATTGAATCATATTTCATAACTTTAAATGCAAATATAAATTGTCAATTTTAAAATCCTATGCACAAGTTTTGCGAACAACAAAGTTATTTGCATCCATTTACCTTTTACCCCTTTTTATAACCATTTCAAACTATTTACAGAACAATCAGCTGTTCTTCAATAAGATGCCACACAAATTATTTGTGTCACTCCAAAAAAATAATTTCTGTCCACTATAAAGGAGAAGATCACAGCCTGATACCTGCAGGTCTGACAGCAGCAGGTGTATCACTCCTGTTTCTACCTGGAGACAGCAGTCGCCTCATTGTTCTGACACACAACACAAAACTATCCACAACACTACACACTAACTACACAAGACAACACACTACACACTCCAAACACGCTAAACGTCACAAATCTCTCACATCTCAAAACTCGCTCTCTCTCTCTCTCTCTCTCTCACCGTCACTCCTAAAACCTCCCCTGTTTTTATTTTGGGTTTTTTTGGTCATAAGCAGAGAGGTCTCGCTGCGCTGTCCTTAGACAGTAAACGTGACGAAACTATTGAGGAAAAATCGCCGCGTATATATTGTTTATCATGACTCTGGTTTTACGTGACCTATCAACACAATTATAAACTGGTATATGTCACCTTGTTGCTTTGTCTTTAAGTGGTCATGTGATTGGCTTACCACGACTACTTTACTCTTCCTGAGTCAAACAGCAGCACTCATGTGATTGTTTTGCCCCCTGAGCTCCAGCTGTTGTGCCAAAAAGTGATCATCTGTCCGCGGGAGCGCGCAGCTGCTTAAAGCTGTAGCGCCCAGATTACTTACAGCTACTTCCTGCAGCTGATATAAGATGCTGTAAGCTGGACACAGCTTCAACCGTCTGTTTGTTGAAAATAGTAACGCGACCGCATTTTCTTGTTAGTAACGGTAACGGCGTTGTAACGATAGGAATAGTAATTAGTTAGATTACTTGTTACTGAAAAAAGTAACGCCGTTACTTGTAACGCCGTTATTCCCATCACTGGTAGCCACTAGGTAACAAAAGCTCAACACTGTCCCTAGCATCCTGGAGCACTTCTGTTGTGTTTTGGAGTTTTTGGAGTTGAAATGACTGAAAGATTAATAGGCTCTGTTTTGAGTTTTGTTCAATAAAGAATGATTTCATATAGAGAAAAATATATATCACATCTGCAGGACACCTTAAACTAGTTTTTTAATTAAGCAGCAAGGCAGAACAAAGTCGGGGCTGTATCAAGACACGAGGACTAAACCCCAATTCAACCAGACCCAGAACTGATCTGGAATTAAAACAGGACTACAACAGTTCAAAATCAGGACTACTTAGGACTTAACCAAAACAGAACCAGAATCAAAACTAGACGATAGTAGCACTAAAAATCATCATAGACCTGCACTACACTTATTTTTTAATTCTACCAAAGTACACTATTTAGATTGTGAAAAGTTTATATAATTATTTAGCCTTGTTGTGCAAACAAGCCTGCATAACTTAATAAATATAGAATTTGAAAAGTAACAAATGGTATCTAAAAAGTTACACTAGGTACTGGATACATGTTCTGATGAGTTTTGGCAAACAAACATTTGACTAACAGGTGTGTCTCACCTGCTCTTGTTCCATCTCTGTTCTGTCCTCGTTCTCCATCTCCCTCTCTCTCTCTCTCTCCCTCTCTCTCCCTCTCTGTTCCTCTCTCTCCCTCTCTCTCCCTCTCTGTTCCTCTCTGTTCCTCTCTCTCCCTCTCTGCTCCTCTCTCTCCCTCTTTGTGCTGACAATCAAGCCAAACACCAACATCATCAAATATACAGTTGAAACCAGATATTTACTCTTCAGATAAAAACACACTTTTTAAGTGTAAAACCTCAAATCAGACTAAATGTTTATTTTTTTAGATTGATAAATATAAAAAACATATTTGTTAACTTTAAGAGTAAAGAGAGAAACTATCTGTATTTCTTAATTGTAAATGGCACCAAATTGTATTCAAAACTGAGCCACACTTATGGAGCTCCACAATTCTTTTCCTGGTGTTTTGGTTGACATCTCTTGATTTTCCCCATTTCAAAGAAACAGGCTCTGTGTTTTGCCTTATATGCATCCACAGGTGTGCCACCAATTTACTCACATGGACTCTACTAACCTATCAGAAGCTTCTTCAGCTCAGAATGGAATCGTCTGGAGTTTTCTTATTAATTAACAATAAACTTAGTGTATCTGTACTCCTAAATTTGATGAAAGTGATAAAAATAGACAGCTCTGTCTCTCTTTATTCTAACATTTAACTAATTCAAAAGATATTTCAATATTTATTTATCCAAAACAAAACAAGTTTACTCTAAATTGATGTTGTACAGTAAAAAAATGTTCTTGTGTTTTCCATAAAGTGTATGTAAATATCTGGTTTAAGCTGTGAATATACTGCTGTGTATTGAAATTCCTCTTGTTTTGCATAGAAATATACTGAACAACATACAAAGTATAATATATAAAATAACATCTACCAGAGTTTTTTCTTTGAAAGAAGCCCCTTATGTCCATTCTGGTATATCAGTACATTACTGAAACCGATTTATTTAGCCGTGGAGGGTAACAACTGAAAATATGAAATAAACATACATGTAAGCTAAGACTCTCTAAAGAAACAGCATTGTTGTTGTTCGGCTTTTCATTTCGCCATTTGCTGATTCACTTGAAGAGCAAGTAACGTAATATGGGTCAAGTGATCAGTTTGATATCAATCTTTTGTGATAAACCGTCATATTTACGTTATTTGTACAGTACGAATGATTTGCTTTGGTACCTGGTCAAACTTCAGTTCTCCTCTGTCTGCCTGGCTCCGTTTCTCTCAGCGCACTCGCAGGCAGCAGCTCCCCCGCCCCCTCGCTCAGTCGCTTAGTGCCTGAGCTCGGATCATACCAATATTAGGGCGGATTTACGCACAGTCGTAAATTCCCACAGTGTGCACTATGTGCTTCGAATATTGTGTGTAGTTTTTGTTTTATACAGTTGTCAGTCAGGCATCTAACTATGAAAAAAATCACACTCCAAAAGACCCCGGGCTTCTGAAAAAACAACCCGGGCTTAAGCCCCGTAAGCCACCCCCCCGCTCCGCCACTGCTGCAGGGCAACCTGCATGTGGCGAATAAAGCCTTGATTGATTAAATTTTCAGCTTTTTCCTCTTAAACAAATTTAAAGTGAAGCAACACAAAACACTGCAAACCACAAAACAACAAAAATATAAATTAAAATATGAAAACAAAAACAAGATGTACATTCTCTGTCATATAGGCCTGGGATGATTTTTTGGGAAAGTGTTTTCCTGCTTGGAATTGCATACATAGGATTCACTGCATGAATAAACTTTCTGAATCCTTTATCATTCGCAACTGAAAATAGTTGTGGATGATTACTATACCTTTCTAATGTAACGCTGTTGTCTCTTGTTGTTGTCCCTGGCTCTCTTTCTCTCTTTCCCTCCCACTCTTTTGCTGTGCTACTGTGCCCCTCCCCCCTCTGCTCAGTGCAAGCACAGGGCTCACGTGTGACGTGAAGCCAAAAAAGTGCGAGAGAAAGGGTGAGAGAAAGGGAAAAACACACGGCTCCCGATAAGGAGCCGGCTCGCGTCGTTCACTTCAAAGATCTGGATCTAAGAGCCGTTTCATTGGCGACCGACGCATCACTAGTGGACACCATAAGAATATGTGTAGTTTTAGGCATGTGCAGTATGGGGAACATTTTTTAAAAAAAAGAAACGAGACTTTAGATTAGATTAGATTAGATTAGATTAGATTAGATTAGACCCCTCAGGTGGGTTCCTCCGGGAAATTCGGTTTCCAATAGCACAGCACCGACAGACGTTACAGAATGTGAGCAGAAATATATCATATATACACATATACAACTACAGAGACATATATAAATACAGAGACATATATAAATACAGAGACATATATAAATACAGAGTACACAAAAGGGATAAATAGAATAAATAGGAATAAGAATACAAGGGAATTGCACATTTCAAGTATTGTGAGTCTATTACACCGTTGGATATTAACAAAAAGTATTTTACAGTGAAAAGGCACTACAGCTTAGTTGTCCCCCCCCCCTTTGTCCTCCTGTCTCCCCTCCCCTCCAGAGAGGAGTTAAACAGTTTGATGGCGTTTTAGGAGTTTTTAAGTCTGTTGGTTCTTGACTTTGGGAGAAGCAATCTGTCACTGAACAGACTCCTCTGGTTGTTTATGGCCGTGTGCAGAGGATGCCCAGCATTGTCCATAATGTCCAGCAATTTTTTTAGTGTCCTTTTCTCTGCCACTGTCACCAGAGTGTCCAGCTTCATGCCGACCACAGAGCTAGCCTTCCTGATCAGTTTTTCCAGCCTGGATGATCCTTCTTTGCTGTGCTGCTCCCCCAGCACACCACACCATAGAAAAGTACTCCTGCAACCACTGACTGGTAAAACATCCTCAGGAGCTTCCTGCAGATGTTAAAAGACCTCATCCTCCTGAGGAAGTACAGTCGGCTTTGGCCTTATTTATACAGGTGCTGCGTGTTGCATGACAGGTCCAGTTTGTTGTCCACCCACAGCCCGAGGTACTTGTATGTGTTGTGTTTAGCCTGAACTAAGCTGTTTTTTCCTTAAGCCTTTGAGCAACACAGTATTGGTTCATTTGTTTGTTTCACAAGACATTTCACAAAAATGTCATTCAGCTACATATCACATAATAACCAATCAGCAACTATCACCACAAAGAGGGGGTGTGGCTACATCATCTTTCAGATATGGTCTATGTTTGGACACACCTATGTTTCTTGCTCTATGTAGTTGTTTTTTTTATACCAAGCACAGTGAAGTATTTCAAAAAGCAGTTCAAACCAGTCATGCATCTCTGTCATGGTGCTGACTGTGGAAAATAACTACAGTCACGCTGGCAGCATGTTTGTACCATCTGTCTCGGTATTCTGCCGACTGACAGTCAACCGAGACATTAACAGTAACTAACAAAGGAAAGAAACAAGAAGAAGGCAAGATAGCAGACCTGTTGTAAATGATGGTAGAGATAAAATTTGCTGTAGAAAGAAAGAACGAGGAAGACTGTGAGACAAGCATCAACATTTTTGCATTAAAACTTCACACGCCACCTTAAAAGCTCAAAGTGATCTTGCTAATAATTTTGTTCTGACCTGAATTTCTACTGAGCTCAAGATCTTTGAATGAGAACAGGGCTTACACCGATCACTTTACATAAAACTGCTGACAACTTGAGACTAAACCAACTCAGATCTTCATCAAGAGGTGCACATCTCATTATTCTGATTTTTGTTCTTACAGACTGATCATCTTACTTCATCATTATAATAACATTTGTGGTCCCTGCTTCTCCTTTTAATCTGTAACATACTTTTTAAATTATATTTCCAAAGATAAGAAAACATTTATTATTAGATGAAAGATAGACTCTTTCATTTTCCCTCTCTGTTATCTAAGCAGAAGCATTACTCAGCTTCACCCAGCCGCACAGATGTTTTACATTTCTCATGTCTTTCAAAAGACTAAATCACTGTTAAAGCATCGGTGGCATGTAAGCAAATACTT
>NC_086235.1:2062500-2110000 GCF_036321145.2 Pelmatolapia mariae | reverse complement strand
ACAGTCACTTTAACTCTTTCTTCTTCTTAAGTTACAGACAGGCCTTTGTCTCAGCTGTGATTTGTGACTACAGCCTCTCTGTGAATGATGTGTGACGATGTCTTCACTGTTTTCTGTTCCTCACAATCATGAAGGACTCAAACAGCTGCAGACGGTTTTATACAGAAAGACATGAAGAGTGTTTTTCTCACAGGAGTGGATTTTTCCACAGATCCAAAGAACTTGTTGAGGGTGTAAAGATACTTGACGTTGTCCTTTGCCTCGTTGGCCACCACAGTGATGTCTCTGTCCTGATAAATCAATAAATCGATCAGTGATGACGTCAGCATCGTCGAGACAACAGCTGTGAACTGAACAGGAAATAAACTGCTGACCAGATCTCTCCAGGCACGCAGGCACCGAGACTGAGCCACCTGCAGGACCCCCAGAGTCCTCTTCACCTGAGAGCCCTTCACTTCCTCCAACAGACTGACACACACACACACACACACACACACACACACACACACACACACACACACACACACACACACACACACACACACACACAGTTACAGTTACAGCTGTTCAAAGGCTGTTTGCTTGTATTGGTGTCAGTGTTGATGTTGCACTTGCACATAAACCTCTACTTTGGACTCTGATGTGTCGCTCCATACCTGCCACCTACTGGTCAGCCAGTGTAAGTGCACAAAACATTTCTTCAAACCAAGATGGAAAAATACATGTTTAAAAAGTGAAGTTCAAAAATCTTTTTTCATCCCTAAAGATGAATAAAAATACTAAAGAAAGAATCCTGATTGATGTCGTCATAATTCATGCATGAAAGGGTTAAAAACTATGATACAAACAAACACATGAATATTTTTGAACATTTCAACTTTAAAGAGCAGAAAGAGAAATAACAGAAAGTCATATTGTGTAAAAGTGGTTTTGTCCTGAAGTCTCAGAGTGGAGACTAAACTGTTCCAGGTGTGAGGAGCTTCTGTCCACAGACGTCAGATCATGTTTGATAAACTGAGTTTAAAGTGAAACCTGTAAATGCTGACGCTACAGGAGATGCAGCTGAGAGGACGCGTCTACCTGTTGAAGGTCACCGTGCGGCTCTTCCAGAGCTGCAGCTCGGCCGACGGCCCGACGTCGTCGGCCTCTTTCCTCATCTGCTCGCTCTCCGTCAGCACCTGCTTGATTTGATTGGTCCACAGGGTCAACACCTCCTCCAGACGCTCCACCAGCTCACTGTTATTGGCTGAGAGCGAAACACACGAGTTCCTCTAAACACACGTGAACACGGACTCATTATTTCAAAGAAGCCATCGTCTCAGGTCAGATGCTTCCTTCAGCTTCCACAGATAAACTGGTTTGATTTACCTGAGAGTTGATTTTTAAACCTTTAAACGCTGTTTCCTGTATTTCCAACAGTCTTATTGTTTGTGTGAGATGTGAACAGCTGGAGCTTCATACCTGCTGCTCTGTAGTCTGCAGGGCTGCTCAGCTGGCTGATGGCGTCAGGAAGCTCCACGTGCTGCAGCTGGAACTTTCTCTCCATGTTCAGTCGGGCTGAGCTCAGATTACTGACAAACTGATCCACCGAGGACAGGAAGGACCGGACGTGTGGACACGAGTCCTGCACAGAGCCCCACGACTGGGCACAGGGTCAAAGGTCAGCAATAACAACAAAGGTTAATGTGTTTCCTGTTTCACTTTTTACCTTATTCACAGCCAAAAGCATCAGGAGGAGCACTGCACACAAATCAGACTTTTCATGGCTCTTTATGTAACAGCTGCTCTACAGTCAAACCCCACAAAGAGAAACCAGCAGGTACAGATAAGCCCAAGGTGTGGCCTCCAGGAACGCTGTGAGGAACCTTGGAGTCATGTTTGACCAGGACATGTCCTTCAACGCACATATTAAACAAATATGTAAGACTGCTTTCTTCCATTTGTGCAACATCTCTAAAGTTAGAAATATCCTGTCTCAGAGTGACGCTGAAAAACTAGTTCATGCATTTATTACTTCCAGGCTGAACGACTGTAATTCATTATTATCAGGAAGTCCTAAAAACTCCCTGAAAAGCCTTCAGTTAATCCAAAATGCTGCAGCAAGAGTCCTGACAGGGACTAGAAACAGCAGATTTCTCCTACACTGGCTTCTCTTCACAGGATTGACCCCTCATGGCTGCCCCTCCCTGCCCCTTTCTTTGCTTTCAGCCTCTTCCTGTTTAAAGAGAGTTCTTCCTTCCCACCATCAACAAAGTCTTCATATATGGCGTCATGTGATCAGTGGAAGCTTAAAACATCTCCCTTTTTGTGCTCAGTGAAAGCCTGAATGGATGGAGGTGTTTTACCTGCTGCGACCTGAGAGCAGGTAACATGATGTGAGTCAGCAGAGTTTCCAGACTGTTCAGGACGCTGCCGCCGCCGCCGCCGCCGCCGTCCAACACGCCAAAGTTCACTTCCTGGAAACATCAGGTTGCACGAGAAGATCAGAATGATTGGCTGCATCCATGTCACAGTCAACCAATGAGGTCTGTGCAGTTTGTTAGATTTGCAGGTGAGGAGGTGACCCAGACCAGTTACTGACCTGCTGCACGTTAGCGGTGGTTATGGCCTTCTCAGTGGTTCTCAGGAAGAACAGACATTTCCCCAGTAAAGGCTGGAAATACAGAACGGGATGGAGTTCAGATTCCTTTAACGTGACGCAGACAGAGCACTTCCTCTGCACTCTGTCACCAAAGTTCACCATGCAAAGGAAAACCTTTCATGGGCTTTAAAGACGGGGTGGTTGGAGAGCTCTGCAGGCTGGATATGAGCGAGTTTCCCAGCTGATGCAAACTGGAAAGCTTCTCCTGTTTGACGTGGATCTATTCAGCTTTTATTTCCTGATCATTTTAAGCATCAACAAAGTTTCTAAAAACAAACAGTTTGTCATCATTCATAAACTCTGACGTCACAGGCGTGTTTTTGTTCCTGTCCCATGTTTGAAAGTTTCTGCATATCAGAGCTGCCAACACGGCACCGACTCAGGCTGGAACTGACTTTAAATACTTCATCATTCATGTTCCTGTTAAAACCACATCCAGGGGAAATGTTATTAGCATGTAGCCTTTAGCTCATGTTCTGATTGCTGCTCCTCCATGTTTGTAGTCCTTTTCTCTGTGAATAAGTGTTTGTGGAGCTTTGAGCTCCTCAGACTTCGGCCTCTCAACCTCCTGATGTTCAGCCTGCAGCTGTCAGTCATCCAGTGTTTGCTCAAAGACTTTAATCACCTGGTTAACCAAACAAAGCAGCACAGTTTGATCCATGGAAACACAAACACGCTCAGGCTCATCATCTCTGAACAGGACAATGATGAATCGTAGGCTCGGGATTGTTTGGAGCTTAAAGAGAAATCAGATCCATCAGAACACAAAAACCCCGAGAGGTGGATCAATGTGACGTCACACACCTGAGCTCTGAGTCCTCCAGTCTGATCCAGGCTCGTGCTTTAAGACAGTTTCTGTGTAACACTCAGCTCAGGTGTGTTCAGGACATTTGCTTGGAAGAAGCCGTCTGTGGATAAATCCTGCTCTCCACCTCAGCTGTCAGGTTTATCCAGAGAACGGCCGTCCTGACTTCCAGCAGCCCCACAGTCCTCGTTTCTAATAAACTGGCATTACTGAAACCAACTGTCTGCCTCGCTCTTCAATAATCTGCTCGTTGCTATTTTATCAGAAGAACCTTCCACTCATATCAGCATTTTTCTGTGATTCTCACATTAACTAAGCTTAAAAAGTCAAAGCCAACCTCAGAGTTCCCCGTAGTGAGGAAGAGTTTCCTCTGAGCCACAGCTGAGTTTGATGCGTCCACAGAGGAAGACTGACGGGAGGACAGACTCTGGGAGAAAGGCAGATATTAAAAGATATGAATACAAAGTACGGTGCAACAAACAGCAGATCATGAAGAGCGGTTAGACCTTCATGTGTCATTTAAATGTGATCAAAGTTACCTGTTTGACATCCTGATAGAAGAAAATCAGCTTCTTGGATCCGTTTGCAGCAAAGAATTCATGGATCAGACTGAACTGGAAGAATCAGACATTAATGACTCAAAGGTTCAACTCTGAGGAAGGATCACGTCTCTGAACTTACTCTGTCATCAGAGACCATGGCGTCTTCCACCGCCGCCTCCTCCAGGCTGCCGGCGTCTGCCAGCCTGCTCATCAGGTATTTATGTCGGGCATCCAGAGCTGCCCGCCGTTCCTCCTTCACGGCTCTCGCCTGTTTGGCTACTTCTCTCCTCGCCTCATTGGACAGCAGCATCGTCCTTTTACCAGACACCTGGAGAAACATCAGCTCAGTCTACAGACGCAGAGACCAGTGAGAGACAAACATCTGCAGCTTTCTGAGGACCACGTTTGACCCTGACTGGAGGCATCGATTCTGAGTGCGACTGCCTAAACTGAGCTACTGTCCCCCCTCCACTGAGACGCCACGTTCTCCTGTGATGTGTCATGGGGGGAAGTGTTCCTCACGGTTGGACTCGTGAGAAGTTCAGTCAGTTTATTCAAACTTTAAAAAGACGCATTTTCAGTCTCTGGATTTCAGCAGAAACAAATGTGAACACAGCACTTTTTGACTGAGTATAAAAGGATGAAAGAGTGAGTGATTAGTAACATTGTTGCTGACTGATGCTGTTGTAGAGCTGTCTGTGGATCCTCATGTTCCTGGAAGCCTTCCCTGGATTGCTCAGATATCATTAACTGGTTTGTGTCCAGTAGAATCAGGTGTTGTGGATGCAGGCAGGTGAGGCCTGTACAGTCAGCGCTGTGTGAGCGCTGTGTAACGTTAGCTTAGATTTATTTCTGTTGTTATCATCTTTCAGGTTAATGTTGTTTTCATTGTGCATCACAGGAAGTGTGGGTGGCTGTTAGCCTCACAGCTCATGGAGAGTTGCTGCTGCTCTGCCTCCTTTTTGATCTTCCTGCTCTTTGTGGCTTTGTGTTACTTTGTGTCGTGTCTGAAACAAAGTGAGTCCATGTTACTAACTGTAGTCGGCTCTCTGTCTCACGCACAGCTGACTGTTGTCTGAATGAAAGTATTTTTATACTTTGTGTATCTGTTGGGTCTTTGAGCCCTTTTTAAACAGCATGTGAGCCACATGTATGTGTGTATATGAAAGCTTGTTTGTAATACATAAAACTGTTGCTTATTCTAGAGCTGTTGCTGTGCCTGATTGGTCTACTCGCTCTAAACTGAAGGGTGACTTGATTATTTTGTTTTTTTACATGTTGTCAATAAACCAACTTCTTTATGATTTGAACGGCGTCTCTGACGTGTCACAGGCCTGTCAGCTTTCTTGGTGATTGGTACAGTTTTGAGCTTCATGCTCTGGCTGTTGTTGGCTTTTCCTCTTTCATATTAAAGCTTTTGTCCTACATTTGGCTCTAAAGTCTAATGCCAGCACTGTGTCTGGGTGTGTGATGGTTGTTTTTCCTGCTCTTTCTCATGAAACAGTCACAACATTCTCAGTCCAACTTTCACTCTGTGCTGCGTTTGCTGCAGCTGCAGTGAACATGGTGCCGTTTGCCTTTAAGAAAGTTGTGCACAAAGGCTTTTTCTCTAGCAGACAGCTGTGTGGCTAAAAGTCAGATCATCTTTTACCAGCTCAGTCACACTGGACTGAAACAAGAGTGAAACTAGGAAGAATCAGAGTTTGTCCAGTGACTGCACTGATTTTCTTCACATTCACAAACTGATTCTCAGTAGTTGCATCAGCCAGCGAATCACCCGGACACTGAGCGTCCAACACGCTCCCTGAAGGAAACGATTACATCCTCCAAACAATCACAATCTGACTCTGAATGACTGTAATTATTCTCTGATTTGTGAATAACTGGAATTTATCAATGCAGACATGTTGCCAACCTGATGAAGTCAGTCTGAGTCGCATCTCTTTGGCTAACTTAACTCAAGTGGTTGCCGACTATTCTGGTTATATTCCCATATAACAGCAGGGTTGCTGAGCACCTCTGTCACTCTGCACTTGTGTTCCCATTGGTGGAGGAATTTTCCAGGAATTCCTGGGACCAGCTTTCCATGAGAGACCCGATCAGGAGCGACTGTCCTGGACACTCCCAGCATCACAGGGACTCACAAACCCGTCGACCACAGTGAGAAGACTGATGGTCACAGGCCCACATGTAGCTTTAGATCACACGTGTGCACTTCCTGTGGTCACTGCTGTAACTCTAGACTCACCGAGGGGCCAGTGGTTGGTGAGGCAGCAGCAGCTGGAGTCATGTGACTAATGGCTCTCAGGTTCTGTCCTCCTATTCGCCGGTGTCCTTCACCTGTCACACCTGGTCCAGAAAGAGTGAGAATGTTCAGAGCTTTAATGGAAAAGAATATTATTCCATATAAAAGGCCTGTAACAAGTATTGTAGTGTTAATCAGGATGAAGTCCATCATGAAGACTTCAGAGTGGTTCAGACAGTCGCTGGTTTCATCCACAGAGCCTCCAGTCTGCATATCAAAGGATCCTGAGGAATGACAGTGAACCCGAGTTCCCCTCATTACATTCATGTGTGTGACTGTGAGGAAAAGCTGATTGTATGAACGTGTGTGAGCGAGTGAATGAGGCTTGTATCAGAGTGGAGATAATGTCAGCGGCACAAGCTGGACGCTGCAGGTGTCACATGTGAATCTGTGCATCAGTGTCTGCACCTTTGTGGAGGTGAAGCTCAGGAGGTTTGTTCAAAGCTCTGTCTGCTCCATCTTTCTTTCCCTCAGGCCTCTCCAGATCAGGAAGGAGGTCCTGTTCTCCTTCTCCCTCCTGGATTTCTGGATCCAGGGAAGGATCAAAGTCTCTCAGCCCAGCATCAGAGCTTCTGGCTGGGGGAGGACTGGAAGTTTCAGCTGGAGGCTGAGAGCCTGGATCTGCCATCTGAGTCACAAATATTCTCAGTAATCTCATTTTGAAAATCTGCAGCTCATTCATTTTGACTGAATGTGGGACAGCAGCACATCTGTACTGCTTCAGCTGGACCTCTAACATCACTTTGTAAATGTTGGACTGTTTGATCTTTCAGCTGCTTCATAAAGCTGCAGATCTTTTCATTGGTAACAGTTCTGACTGCAGCATGCGCTGCTCTTAAACCTGCAGCTATAGTTGTGCATTAATAACCTTCACAGATGTCCAGGTTACCCCTGCTGTGTGCTCTGGTGCACATGTGCTTTTAACAGGTACAAGAATCTATGAACGCATAACTCCAATTTTAGCCAAATTACATTGGCTCCCTGTTAAATATCACATAGATTTTAAAATTCTTTTGTTCACTTTTAAAATTCTGAATAATTTAGCGCCCAGCTATCTTTCTGAACTACTCCACTTATACAATCCCAGCAGAGCACTTAGATCGTCCAATCACATGCTCCTAGCACAACCTAGGTCTCGACTGAAGTCGAGAGGTGACCGAGCCTTTGCAACCGTAGCACCTAGACTCTGGAATAACCTCCCTGTTCATATTCGTACTGCCGAGTCTATCCAGTCTTTTAAATCACGTCTTAAAACCTCTTTTTACTTTGGCTTTTGATTCTAAGTAGTTGGCTGTTCTAGCTTGTTGTGATGTTACATATTGTTTGTTGTCCTGTTTTATTGTTTGTTTGTTTTAATTGTCTCATACTTTTACTGAGTGTGAAGCACTATGGTCAACATTGTTGTTTTAATATGTGCTATATAAATAAATTTTGATTGATGTGCTGAACTCCTTTATTCACACAGCCACGTGTTTCTCACCTGCTACCAATGAAAGCTGCTAGTTTTTAAATAAGAAGAGATTTTACAAAAAGCTTTTTCTCTTTTTTAATGTTTAATAGAAACATTTCATTTCAATCATTTCCTTTTTTCTTACATTTGACTGATGGTATCGTCTTTCTGTGAAACTGTGCTGCCATCATCTATCATAAGACCACAGATAAAATGAAGATAAATCTGGTGTTAATAAAGCTCCCAAATAAAACCAAGACTCAGTAATAATAATGAGACGATGTTTCATCTGATCAGAAACCAGCAGGGTTATAATACCTGTGCTGACTCACCTGTGTGCGTCTGTCTGAGGACGAGTCTCTGACACTCTGGGACCAACCAGTGAAGTCAGACTAACAGTGGAAACAGGAAGTGAATGAAAGTTTGACTGTCTCCATGGTAACCCAGGCCGGGGGATTGTGTGTGTTTCTTAGTGACTCTGTAAGCAAACACACAACAAAGCTGCCTCCTCTGTGGCTGTTCATTCATTTATTTCAGCCACTGAAATCATTTCCAATGAGGAAAACAGAACAATATAAAACTCAGCTGCCTCGATGTGTCCTGACTTTCTCGTCTTTATTTAAAGAATCTCTTTGAATCCAGGTTTTAGACGGTTTCATGAATATTTGGTTTGTTCCTAGTTCGCTGCTACTTTAGAGTTTATTCCTCTCTCAGTGTTTCTCCCTCTCGGGTCAAGTCTCTCGTATTAACTTTATTCATGTGTCTGTTTCAGTTTTCACATTTCCTGCTTTATTTTGGTGAGTTGTCGTCCTCGTGCTTTGCTTTTGTTTCCCTCGTCTTGTTTGCTGTGATTTAGTTCACCTGTGTCTTGTTCTCCCACCTGTCTCCACTTCCCCTTATTGCCCTGCTGTCCATCACTTATCAGTTTTCTAAGTTCCTGATCTCTGAAGTCAAACTCCAGCATAAGAAAGCAGCAAAACTTTATTTAAACAGGCAGAAGCACAACGTGCTGCTCAAAGCAGAAGCACAGAGGAGAGTTTAAACCTCAGTAAACAGACTGTAAACACTGATCATGTGATTCAATAGGTTATTCCAGCATTACAGGTAGAAACAGCTTCAGTTATATTGTTGGAAACAGACGCTGGTCCCAGATAACCTGAGGTGTTGCTGTTCAACCTGTAGATGTGGTTCAGCATTAATGGAGCTTCACATATTTCCTGGTTTGTGCACTAATAATTACTGAGGTCCCAGACTCTGCTTCAGTCCATCCAATGTCCTGCTCAGCATCCAATCAGAGTCCAGGTTTTAACGAGAGGCACTTTCAGAACTAAAGTGCAGTTTAAAAACACGTCACATGAAGATCACAATGACACTGTCAGTGGTCTTTGAGATTCATGGTCACAGCTCCACAGACTCTTTCCAAGTCTGTCTTCATTCAGGTTCAGCTCTGTGGAAAGGCATCGATCCTCCTCACAGAGAACAGCGATCAGCAGTGAGCTGGCTTCACTTCCTCGTGTCCATCACGTCTCGTGCTTTATCTGCTCTGATCTGACTGATTCCATCTCCTGATCATTGATAACACGCTGCTGCAGGAGTTTATCCAGACGTTTGTTTAAAACAGGTTCAGACACTCTTTCAATAAACTGTGAGCGAACTGTGAGCAGCCTCTCAGCTGCTGGGACTCGGGCCTCAGCTGGGACACTCCTCATTAAGGTTTCTGTTCTTGGTGCTGAAGGAACAAAGATAGATAACAGACATGTGTTACGTTCTTTGTCTAGGCGTGCACGAACGCAACAAGAAATTGGCCCACTCACACACACCCCAAGTAAGTACACAAACAACAATATCTTCTAAAAGTGCTAGGCAGCCATTTATTTGCTTCAGCTGTGAGCAGTGCCAAAAATAACAAACAAGACTCCCTACTGGTCCCTATGCTTTCCTACAAAAAATAAAAACCAACCAAAAGACAATCCACTTACCTAACTTTCTAACAAAAAACAGGAGAAAACTTAATCAACAAAAATGGCTTCTCACGCCTACTAGGCTGCTGCAGTGAAGAATATGTACAAGGTGAACAAAATACACGATTGCTACTTGACCAGACTATTTACAACTATTTACAAACTAAGATTCTAACACCAAACACACGAGTGGAACATGGCGGATAGACAGACAGACCAGCAACTGCAAAGACAGAAGACGCGACTTAAATACACACAGAGAAACACAGGGAGATTACACACAGGTGGGGAACACAGCTGGGAATAATCAACAAGACGAGACAGAGGTAAAACTGAACACACTCACAGTTTATCTAGGCTCCAGTATTACCAGTTTCTCTCATTCACTCCATGCAGGGAGAAAGTCTTATTTCTACTCAAGGTGCTTTTCATGGTTCAGCCGCCATTGGCACAGTTTGCCACTCCAGGGCTTCCCCAGAGGCTAGGTCTCAGTCCTCAGCTGATTCTGGACCCAAGAAGTTTAAGCAGCCACCTGAGAACTGCACCATGTCAGCGTTGCCTGGGCAGAGCCAGTGCTCAGTGCATTGCCCGTTGCCTTTATGTCAGCTAGTGGCTTCCATGATTGCTGGCTTAGTGATGGCTTCTGCTGGAGGGTCCGTGGGACCGCTCCGGCCTTCGTCTCGTGTCTCCGCTGGAGGGTCCGAGGGACCGCTCCGGCCTTCGTCTCGTGTCTCCGCTGGAGGGTCCGAGGGACCGCTCCGGCCTTCGTATCGTGTCTCCGCTGGAGGGTCCGAGGGACCGCTCCGGCCTTCGTCTCTAGTCTCCGCTGGAGGGTCCGAGGGACCTCTCCGGCCTTCGTCTCTAGTCTCCGCTGGAGGGTCCGAGGGACCGCTCCGGCCTTCGTCTCTAGTCTCCGCTGGAGGGTCCGAGGGACCTCTCTGGCCTTCGTCTTCAGTCATTGCTGGAGGATCAGAGGGATCCGTCCAGCCTGCAGCGCCACCAAATGGCGCTGCAGGCTAAGTGATCCGTAGGTGTGTTAATTGGCCACTAGGTGTGGCCAATTAGCACCAGCTGAACACACTGAGCAGATTAGAGGCTGCAGAGGGACGTAACACATGTAACAGGACGCTGACCTGCAGATGAAAAGAGACTGAAGTATGATTTCAGTTGAACTTTTATGAAATAACCAGATGTTTGCAGGGTCATTTCTGCTCTGGCTTCTGGCAGCAACCTTACCTGCAGGTAAACAGATGATTTCCAGGTTTCTGTCCCCTCTTGGTCTTTGACCATCAGAGTCACAATCTCTGGATTTGTAGTCAGGAAAACTTGAAATGTTGGATGGTAATTTGGGCCAAACTTTAAGAGAAATTGTGTTTGCTAAAAACCAACAGAAAGGTGCCGTTTTCATGACCAGTGGGTTATCCAGCAGTTTGATTCATGTCAGCAGCATTTAGTTTGTAACTGCTGACTCACCTCTGGCTGTATCCTGCTCTCAGGGTCACAGTGTCCACTAGTTGTTCCCCCCTCCTTTGTCCTCCTGTTTCCCCTCCCTCTCCCCTCCAGAGAGGAGTTAAACAATTTGATGGCATGTGGGACAAAGGAGTTTTTAAGTCTGTTGGTTCTTGACTTTGGGAGAAGCAACCTGTCACTGAACAGACTCCTCTGGTTGTTTATGGCCGTGTGCAGAGGATGCCCAGCATTTTCCATAATGTCCAGCAGTTTTTTTTAGTGTCCTTTTCTCTGCCACTGTCACCAGAGTGTCCAGCTTCATGCAGACCACAGAGCTAGCCTTCCTGATCAGTTTTTCCAGCCTGGATGATCCTTCTTTGCTGTGCTGCTCCCCCAGCACACCACAGCATAGAAAAGTACTCCAGCAACCACCAACTGGTAAAACATCCTCAGGAGCTTCCTGCAGATGCTAAAAGACCTCAGCCTCCTGAGGAAGTACAGTCGGCTTTGGGCTTTTTTATACAGGTGCTCTGTGTTGCATGACAGGTCCAGTTTGTTCTCCACCCACAGCCCGAGGTACTTGTACTTGTTGACCACCTCCACCCCCTCTATCTGAACCGGCTCTGGACCTCCCGAAGACCACAACCAGTTCCTTGGTCTTTGAGGTGTTGAGTTGCAGGTGGTTTGTGTGACTCCATGTAACAAAGTTCCTCACCAGACTTCTGTACTCCTCTTCCTGGTCATCCCAGATACACCCCATGATGGCCGTGTCGTCTGCAAACTTCTGAATATGGCATAATTCAGAGTTGTAGCAGAAGTCAGAGGTGTACAGGGTGAAGAGAAGAGGGGACAGCACAGTTCCCTATGGTGCTGCTGTGCTGCTGACCACAGTGTCAGACGTGATGTGGTCTGTCAGTGAGGTAGTCGGAGATCCAAGCGACCAGGCAGGGGTCCACCTGCATCCTGTTTAGTTTTTCCTGAAGCAGACAGGGCCGGATGGTATTAAAGGCACTGGAAAAGTCAATTCAATTCAATTTAATTTATATAGCGCCAAATCACAACAGCAGTCACCTCAAAGCGCTTTATATTGTACAATAGATCGCACAATAATAAATACAGAGAAAAACCCAACAATCATATGACCCCCTATGAGCAAGCACTTTGGCAACAGTGGGAAGGAAAAACTCCCTTTTAACAGGAAGAAACCTCCGGCAGAACCAGGCTCAGGGAGGGGCGGGGCCATCTGCTGCGACTGGTTGGGGTGAGAGAAGGAAGACAGGATAAAGACATGCTGTGGAAGAGAGACAGAGATTTATAACAGATATGATTCAATGCAGAGAGGTCTGTTAACACATAGTGAGTGAGAAAGGTGACTGGAAAGGAAAAACTCAATGCATCATGGGAATCCCCGCAGCCTACGTCTATTGCAGCATAACTAAGGGAGGATTCAGGGTCACCTGGTCCAGCCCTAACTATATGCTTTAGCAAAAAGGAAAGTTTTAAGCCTAATCTTGAAAGTAGAGATAGTGTCTGTCTCCTGAATCCAAACTGGAAGCTGGTTCCACAGAAGAGGGGCCTGAAAACTGAAGGCTCTGCCTCCCATTCTACTTTTAAATACTCTAGGAACAACAAGTAAGCCTGCAGTGTGAGAGCGAAGTGCTCTAATTGGGTGATATGGTACTACAAGGGCATTAAAATAAGATGGGGCCTGATTATTTAAGACCTTGTATGTGAGGAGCAGGATTTTGAATTCTGGATTTAACAGGAAGCCGATGAAGGGAAGCCAAAACAGGAGAAATATGCTCCCTCTTTCTAGTCCCTGTCAGGACTCTTGCTGCAGCATTTTGGATTAACTGAAGGCTTTTCAGGGAGTTTTTAGGACATCCTGATAATAATGAATTACAGTCGTCCAGCCTGGAAGTAATAAATGCATGAACTAGTTTTTCAGCGTCACTCTGAGACAGGATATTTCTAACTTTAGAGATGTTGCGCAAATGGAAGAAAGCAGTCTTACATATTTGTTTAATATGTGCGTTGAAGGACATGTCCTGGTCAAAAATGACTCCAAGGTTCCTCACAGTGTTACTGGAGGCCAAGGTAATGCCATCCAGAGTAAGAATCTGGTTAGATACCATATTTCTAAGATTTTCAGGGCCGAGTACAATAACCTCAGTTTTATCTGAATTAAGAAGCAGAAAGTTAGCGACCATCCAGGTCTTTATGTCTTTAAGACATTCCTGCAGTTTAACTCATTGGTGTGTGTTATCTGGCTTCATGGACAGATAGAGTTGGGTGTCATCTGCATAGCAGTGAAAATGTATGCTATGTCTTCTAATGATGCTGCCTAAGGGAAGCATGTATAATGTAAATAGAATTGGTCCTAGCACTGAACCCTGAGGAACACCATAATTAACCTCAGTGTGTGAAGAGGACTCTTCATTTACATGAACAAATTGAGCCTATTAGATAGATATGATACAAACCACTGCAGTGCAGTACCTGTAATACCTACAGGGTGCTCTAATCGCTCTAATAGGATATTATGATCAACAGTATCAAACGCAGCACTAAGGTCTAGCAGGACAAGCACAGAGATGAGTCCACTGTCAGAGGCCATAAGAAGATCATTTGTAACCTTCACTAAAGCTGTTTCTGTGCTGTGATGAGCTCTGAAACCTGACTGAAACTCTTCAAATAAGCCATTCCTCTGCAGATGATCTGTTAGCTGTTTGACAACTACTCTTTCAAGGATGTTTGATATGAAAGGAAGGTTGGAGATTGGCCTGTAATTAGCTAAGACTGCTGGGTCTAGAGATGCTTTTTAAGTAAAGGTTTAACTACAGCCACCTTGAAGGCCTGTGGTACATAGCTGATTATTAGAGATAGGTTGATCATATTTAAGATTGAAGAATTAATTAATGGCAGGACTTGTTTGAGCAGTTTTGTAGGAATGGGGTCTAAAAGACACGTTGATGGTTTGGAGGAATTAATTATTGAAGTTAACTCAGAAAGATCTATTGGAGAAAAAGAGTCTAACTTAACATCAATGGTACTAAAAGTAGCTGTAGATAATATTACATCTGTGGGATGATTATTGGTAATTTTTTCTCTAATGATAAAAATTTTATTTGTGAAGAAGTTCATGAAGTCATTACTAGTTAACGTTAAAGGGATTGTTGGCTCAGTAGAGCTCTGACTTTTTGTCAGCCTGGCTACAGTGCTGAAGAGAAACCTGGGGTTGTTCTTATTTTCTTCAATCAGTGACGAATAGTAAGATGTTCTGGCTTTGCGAAGGGCTTTCTTATAAAGCAGCAAACTATTTCTCCAGGCTAAATGATGATCCTCTAAATTTGTGACACGCCATTTCCTCTCCAGCTTACGAGTTATCTGCTTTAGGCTACGTGTTTGAGAATTATACCATGGAGTCAGGTACTTCTGATTTGAGGCCTTAGTTTTCACCAGAGCTACAGTATCCAGAGTCGTACGTAGTGAGGAGGTAAAATTATTAGCAAGATAATCGACCTCTGTTGGAGTAGCGTTCAGATAGCTGCTCTGCTCTGTGTTGGTACAGGGCATTGAAGATGATAACAGTGGGTGGATTATATTCTTAAACTTAGTTACAGCGCTTTCAGAAAGACATCTACTGTGATAAAGTCTACTCTCCACTGCTGTGTAATCAATCATTGTAAATGTAAATGTTATCAGGAAATAATCAGACAGCAGAGGGTTTTCAGGAAACACTGTTAAATGTTCAGTTTCTATGCCATATGTTAAAACAAGATCTAGAGTGTGATTAAAGTGGTGGGTGGGTTCTTTTACATTTTGAGAGAAGCCAATTGAGTCTAATAACAGATTAAATGCCATGTTGAGGCTGTCATTTTTAGCATCTACATGGATGTTAAAATCACCCACAATAATTATTTTATCTGAGCTGAGCACTAAATCAGATAAAAAGTCTGAGAAATCAGAGAGAAACTCTGTGTAAGGCCCAGGTGGACGATAGATGATAACAAGTAAGACTGGTTTCTGAGTTTTACAGCTGGGGTGGACAAGGCTAAGCATCAGGCTTTCAAATGAATTAAAAGTCTGTCTTGGGCTTGGTCTAGAAACGGGATCGTGACCATGCCTTTTCCCCTGTCCAGGTGTGAGTGGGCTCTATGTAGGAGGTACAGGATGGCATCCTCCACTCCGACATCCGCCTTGTAGGTGAACTGTAGTGGGTCCTGGGCATGTTGTACCTGTGGTCGGAGGAGGTTGAGGAAGAGCCGCTCTCGAGTCTTCATAAGATGTGACGTCAGTGCAACCAGTCGGAAGTCATTCAGCTCATTGGGCCGGTTCCTTTTGGGGACCGGGACGATGCAGGATGTCTTCCATAGGGCGGGCACTCTCCCCAGTCGCAGACTGAGATTGAAGACTCGTTGTAGCGGCTCCCCAAGTTCAGCAGCACACGCCTTTAGCATCCTGGGACACACCTTGTCTGGGCCTGCTGCCTTCCTGGGGCTAAGCTTCCTCAGTTGTCTCCTGACCTGATCCACTATGACACTGGGAGATGATTGGAAGGGGGGAAGATGTCCTGCTGTTGAGAGAGGGGTTGGAGGAGGGGGATGTCATAGGAAGGGGGGGAGGTGGGAAAGTGGGGAGAGGGCTCTGTAGTAAAGGTGGGGGTGGGGGGGTTGTGGGCTGGTCAAACCTGTTGAAGAAGTTGTTGAGTTCGTTTGCCTTCTCCACAGTCCCCCCCCCCCCCCCCCCCCCCCACGTGCTTTTCTTGGTGTTGTGGCCTGTGATGGTTTTCACACCATTCCAGACCTCCCTCATATTGTTCCTCTCCAACTTCTGCTCCACCTTCCTCCTGTAGGTGTCCTTTGCTTCCCCCAGGCAGCGTTTCACCTCCCGCTGTGCTGCTTTCATCTCCTCCTTCACTTTGCTCCTGAAAGCTTCTTCTTCTTGTTGAGGACAGCTTTGACTTCCTGTGTTACCCACGGTTTGTTATTAGGATAACACCGTACCGTCTTAGCAGGGGCGACCGTGTCCACACAAAAGTTGAGGTAGTCTGTCAGACAGTCTGTCGCCCCCTCTATGTCCTCACCATGTGGGCTCAGAAGCACATCCCAGTCTGTGGTGTCATAGCAGTCTCTCAGAGCATCCTGCTTTTCTGGGGTCCATCTCCTGATGGAGCGCGTTGTGACAGGCTGCCTTTGGACGAGGGGTGTGTGAGGGGTGGCTGTAGGTAAACCAGGTTGTGGTCTGACTTTCCTAGTGGGGGGAGGGGGGTGGCTCTGTATGCATATCTCACATTGGCATACAGTAGGTCAGTTGTCCTGTTGCTCCGTGTGGGACAATTCACAAACTGGTGAAAAGCAGCCAGAGTAGAATCCAGTGTGGTATGATTAAAGTCTCCAGATATAATAATGAAAGCCTCGGGGTTTTGTGTCTGCAGTCTTGCTGTAACTGTGTGTATTTCTCACAGGCAGCTGTTGCGTTGGCCATTGGAGGGATGTAAACACACACACAGATCACATGACTGAACTCCCAAGGTAGATAATATGGCCACAAGCTAACGGCTAGCAGCTCCAGGTCCGGACGGAATACCGAAACTTTAATGTAGACGTGTCGGAGACGTGTTTCACAAGTCCTTGGAGGCAGCTCACTAAACTCAGGGATGCAGACAAAATCAGCACTTGCAGGAACACAATGTGTCCTGTCACAATGAGCTTGGAAGCATAAACTGAGTTTCCTCACTGACTGTCTTAGACAGTATTGTGGGAGCAACACAAAAAGCAGCTTCAGCTGGAAACACACAGTTTAGTGTCTTTGCTGCTCGCTTTAAGTCACAATAAACAGAAAACTCATTGTGACTCATGTCAGAATCAAATCACTCATATACAGGAAAGGAAGAGGCGGAGCTTATTTCCTGCAGGGAGAGGTTAGCAGTCTGTCTTTCTCATGTCTGACTCCTAAAGAGCTGAAAAACACAGGCTGTTATTGGCTGGCTGACACTGGGATTAATGTCCTTGAAGCCAGCAGTCTTTAATGTCCAGCTTCAGAACGGGCAGGTGAAAAACAGCCTTTATGTTCTCTGATTTCCAATAAACTGTCCTGATCACTGAGCAGAGAAAGTGTCTCCATCACTCACCACAGCTGGATGCTCTGCAATCCTGGAATCCAGCTGTGGAGGCGTGGACGCAGTTTAGTAATCAGGGAACGGGAGACAGGAGGGAAACACAGCTGGGACCAGTTACACACACCAGACAGGAAACAGTAACACAGGACTGTCAAAGTAAAACAGGAAATATGACACAGAGTCCAGAGTAAGGAGACGTGGGACACAGTGAAGACACAGAAAGCAGAACTATGATCACAAAACAAACAAACATAAAGAGTGAATCAGCTGATTCAGTGTTTGTGACAAAAACATGGATCCTGGTTAATAAGTTGTATTTGTTTGTTTCTGTATTATTTTGTGTATCGTTCTTATGAGCTGTTGTTTTTTCAGTGAAATATTATTTAATTGTTTTAAGCTTTTTGTTGACTTTGAAGTGCTTAAGTTGATATTTTTGAACATTTAATTTGTTAGATTATTGTAGAGTGGATAAAACTGTCAAACACAGCTGCTTCCAGCACGGCCGGAGGAGAGGTGGCCGAGCAGATGCACGACACACACAGCTCACAGGTTTGCATTTCTAGATGTTGCAGATGTTGCAGAAATTGACAGTAAAGAACTCAGAGATCCAGCGCTGTCTCCTGCCCCTGATTTCTACACCACAACACAACGACAGGCGTAACTCACACAAACGGGTAACATGAGGCTCAGATGCTTTGGACATGTTCACATATACTGGACACAGAATGATGAAGATGGAGCTGCAGGAAGGAGGAAAAGACAGAAAAGATTCACAGATGTGGAGAAAAAGGACACGACAGGTTCTGTTTATTAGTTTTTCTTTATTTGGTAAAGAGTCAGAAATAAAGAGAAGATCACATGTTTGAATATAATATTAATGTTCTGTAATTACACAAGTTGTAAAATCTTTCCAGAGTGAGACAGAGACTGTGCAGAGACTGTAGAAGGACAGAGCAGCAGCAGAGCAGTCCAGATCCACTGATGATCCTCTGTCAGATCCAGAGGGACACACAGGGATGATGCTGGACTCTACATTGTGTCTGACAGTGGAGCTGTTCTCAGAGCAGTTCACTCTGCAGCACTGACAGTCATCTGCACTTCATTCCTCTGTCAGTCACTGCTGGATGAAGCTCTCCTCTCCACCTCCCAGTAACATGGCCCAGTCAGAGCGTCTCTACACACAAGCTGCTGCTGCTTCAACCTCTCTGGATCATCAGGACACAGCTGCTCCTCTCTCAGCACACACACCGTCCTGTTTACCATCATATCCACCTGCAGAGAGAAGGAGGAAGAGCAGAGGAGATAAACGAGTGTTTCCAGAGACTCTTCATCAGCTGTCAGTCAGTGATGCAGCACATCCAGTATAAAGAGCAGCAGGGACTTCAGTGCTGGGACTGTACTAGGACTCATTGTTGCTTCACTTTTTCTAATCTTTGTATTTTTATTGAAGTTGCTGAAAATGTTTTTCCCTCCTAGTTTGAGTTTGGACTTTCATTCATTAGAAGAACCTTGGTGTGTCCACTCTGAGCTCTGTAGGAACCCCAACAACAAGCCCAACAATCCAGATGTTCCAGCTGTTAACTGGAGGAATTCCATCCAAACATCTGCTCTCACTAAATTCTTCCTCACCTACAGACTGTGTTCTTCACTGCTTTAAACTTGGAAATGAATGCAGTCATTGGTCTGCGTGCTGCTTTGTTCAGAGAGCTGATTGGCTGTTGACAGCGTTTGATCAGAGCGTGTCAGCCGTTACTATGGTGACCATAAAGGTGAGAAACAGGAAGTGTTTGTGTCCAATCCTGAAGCCTGTCACCATTCTCCTCTCACAGCTTCACTGAGAAGCACTCCTCGCCACCACAGCAACATCTTTGTGAAATTCGCAGACGACACCACTGTGGTGGGGCTCATTTCCAAGGGTGACGAGTCTATGTACAGAGACGAGATGGAGCAGCTGACGTCATGGCGTAAGGCCAATAACCTCCTCCTCAACACTTCAAAAACCAAAGAACTCATAATAGACTTCAGAAGGAAAAAGGCAGAGATCCAACCACTATTCATTAATGGGGACTGCGTAGAGAGGGTGGCAAGCTTCCGCTTCCTGGGAGTCAATATAGAGGAGAACCTTTCCCGGAGTGTGAACACCTCTGAGCTGCTGAAAAAGGCCCAACAGAGACTGTATTTCCTGAGAATTCTCAGGAGGAATAACATCACACAAAGACTGCTGGTGTCCTTCTACAGAGCCACCATTGAGAGTGTTCTAACCTACTGCATTTGCATTTGGTACACTAGCTGCACAGGAGCTCAGAGGAAAGCACTACGAGGGATCATTAACACTGCCCAAAAGATCACTGGCTGCCCTCTCCCCACACTGGAAGTTCTACACAACATCCACTGTCTTAAAAAGGCCCAAACATCATAAAAGACACCTCACATCCTGGCCACTCCCTGTTTGAACTGTTGCCCTCAGGCAGACGGTACAGAGCAATCAGTGTAAGGACTAATAGACTCAAACACAGCTTTTATTCAACCGCAATAACACATCTGAATACTGCAAAAAAAGTCCATCACGCCACTCTTGTGTTAATCCATTCGCGGTCTAAAGCATGTATATGTGAATGTTTACTGATGTGCCTTGTTAGTATTTTAAGTATTTTGTTTATTTTATTTATTATTTTGTTTATTTTATTTATTGAAATTTTATTGTTTTATTTATATTTTGATATTGTTAGGGATGACGCAATGATCGGGGACCTTTCTTACTTTCGTTGTACCTGTGACAATGACAATAAAGTTTCTGATTCTGATTCTGAGAAGCTGCAGCTTTACAGGAAACACTGGATCTTTGTTTCATACTGACTGTGTTTAGTACAATACTGCTGACAGCACCACCCACTCACTCCATCACTCTACTTACACCAGCCACTCCAGTCTGCAGTCTGGACTCTGCTGAAGATCAGACAGCTGCTTCACATCTGGATCCTTCAGGCTGTTGTATCTCAGGTCCAGCTCTCTCAGATGGGAGGGGTTGGACTTCAGCGCTGCTGCCAGATAATCACAGCTGATCCCTGACAAACCACAGAACCTCAATCTGTATAAAGAATGAAAGATGTAAGTTTATTAGACAAAGTGCTTGAAATCATTCAGTGTTTCATCATCTGTTCAGAGCTGAAGAAGGTTCAGAATGTAGAAGTTTAGAAAATGGAAACTCCAAACAGCTGAAGCCAACAGGAAGCAGCTTCAAACAGGAAACTGTGCAGAGTTTCAGACTATATGTCCTGATGCAGCCAGTTGGATTTTGGAGATTTGAATCTCTGTTCTGTGACTAAGTCCTTGAATCATTTCTTCCAGTTGGTCCAACAAGACAGACTAAGTATTGGACATGTGTTGTGGCTCCATTAGGGGAGCTTCTACATGTGATGTGATGGCCCCTCTGGGTCTGTCAGGTCACAGCACTGAAGAGAGCTCAAACTGGGCACACAGTTGTTCCAGTCTGGACCAAAGACTCTATACTGGGACTGAGGGACTGCTTTGACTGCTCCCACTGCGACTTTTCAAAGGCTCATGTTCTCACTTAAATCATCGATTTCTACTGACATTTCTTTCTGGGAAAAATGGGGATTACTTTGAAAACAGGAAGTATTTTCCCCAATAAGCAGCCCTGGATTAGTAAATCCCTCCAACATGTTCTCAGGCAGAAGAAGCTGTCTTGTTATGAGGGAGAGAAGAAAAAGATTGAGGCACAGAAACTTGTTGAAAGAGAGATAAAGCAGCTAAAATCAGGTGTAAAAGTAAAGCAGAGGATGAGCTGAATAAAGGAGACTCAAGGCTGGCTTGGAAAGGAATGAAGTCCATGGTGGGGATGCAGAACAAGGAGCAAAGATGAATGTGATGCTGAATCAGCAGAAGAATTGGACTCATTGGATTCCAGCTTTGATATCATTGATTTCAATGAAGAGCTTTGTGATTGTAGCAAAGGGCTGGTAGCTCTGAGAGTCCCACTGATGAGGTGTTTGTGTGGAAATCTCTTAGTGGGACCAAAGAGAGAGAAAGCCCTGGTCCTGATGCTGTGGGAGGGAAATGATTGAAGTGTGCTGTGAGGAACTGACTGGGAGATTTCCACACATTTTCCAGTCCTCCTTGGAACAACAGGAAGTTCCCAGCATATGGAAACAAAGGTTAAGTGTCCTATGGCACTCAGTGATGATGGTGCTGTGGCCCCACCACCTCCACCTCTTTGTAAAGGAACTAACTGTAATCTGAAGCTTCAAATGGAACTAAGACTTCCTCCACTAGGTGGCAGTGTCTGATGAGAAAGTGTTAGTGGAGCTGGCCTGGAGTCAGAAACAGGAAGATGCAGGATTTGGGCTGAAATGGGGAAAAGTGGTTTGCACTAGTGCCTTAAAGCAAGAAGGTTGTAGGTTGAAGCTTGTTGGCCTTTCTGTGGAGGTTGGATGTTCTCCCACAGTCCAATGAAATGCTGCTTAGGTTCATTGGTGCTTCTAAATTGGCTGTAGGTGTGGATGTGAGAGAGTGCTTCTCTGTCTCTCTCTCTGTTGGCCCTGTGATGGACTGCTCACCTGTGCAGGTGGACCACGCCTCTTGCCCTATGACAGCTAGGGCACAGGCTGCAGCCCTGTGAGCCTCAGCTGAATAAACAGTTAGCAAAAATGATCCATAGATGGCCTGAAATTCCCCAGTTAGCAGTTTGGTAGATAGCTATGACATGCTAATCCCATCCAGCAGCTGTATTCTACCTGTAAGCTGATCCCTGCTGAGCCAAAGCACCTTTTCATATACAAATTACAACCTTTAATAGAAACCTATTGGTCAGCATCTTATTAGCCTGCTGTTAGCTTCATTCCACAGAAAACTGAGAGAAACTAACAGAGTTGATGAAGAATAAAGAGAAATGTGCTGATTTAAAGCCTTTGAAGTGCTTCAGATGATCTCTGTCCACTTCTGTCCACTCATTCATTCATGTAAGCTTCTAATGCAGCTTTGATCTTCACAGTCTGCTTCATGAAACTCATTCTAACCCTGAATGTCAGAGTGTTCCTCCTTCTCTTTCCCATCATTCATGCTGGCAGTGGAGGAGATTTGGATGTTGGACTGTGTTTTGGATGATGTGTGTATGTTTGTGTTGGACTGCTGTCTGTAAAGCAAACGCACATTTTGCTTTTTTCAGTGTCACACAGACTTTAAGGTGGAATGAAGAGTTGGAGAGTTTCACAGTGAATTATCCAGTGGAGGATTTTTCTTCTTCTTTGAAGGTTTGAAATGTGAACATTGTTCTGCTGCAGTCAATGGACTAAACCAGAGAAGAAGAAAACAGACTTTCCCATGAAGATCCTCAGTGTGGATCAGTATAATATCAGCCTGATGTCTGCAGTTTAGTGTCAGCACAACTTTCACATCATATTCATCTCAGCACAACTAAAACATGCTGACTGACCTCAGAGTTTCAAGTTTACATCCTGGATTCTCCAGGAAACCACACAGATGCTTCACTCCTGAACCCTGCAGCTTGTTATTAGTCGACGACCAGGAGTCATTACTCAGGTCCAGCTCTCTCAGATGGGAGGGGTTGGACTTCAGTGCTGCTGCCAGATAATCACAGCTGATCTCTGACAAACCACAGCCCTTCAATCTGTATAAAGAATGAAAGATGTAAGTTTATTAGACAAAGTGCTTGAAATCATTCAGTGTTTCATCATCTGTTCAGAGCTGAAGAAGGTTCAGAATGTAGAAGTTTAGAAAATGGAAACTCCAAACAGCTGAAGCCAACAGGAAGCAGCTTCAAACAAACACAACAAGAGAAAAAACTCTGAATGTTTCACATTAAAGTCGTACATTTCTCATAAAAACAGGACAAAGACTTGAAAAAGTCGTGTTTTTCCTTCCAGGAACCACAAGGCTTCACTTTTAAAGGTGAAGTGTGAAAGAAACGGACATATTTGAAGTCCAACACCTTTTTCCAGTCACATTATTAAAGCAGACAAACTACAAGCTCATTTTCATTCCAACAAGTCATCTTCTGACCTGGACTAACAACACTGGTCTCTATGTGCAGCTGGCTGTGAGACCAGTGCTCAGGGAGCGTCTACAAAGTGCAACACTGAAAGAACATCACACACTCATTTGCTTCCAGCACTTTCACACAAACATCTACTGTCATTATTGTCACCAAACTCTGTGGATCCTTTATTGCAAATTCAAATGGGATCAAATGGTCAGACAAAAGAGGGTTATGAGGAAATATGATGAAATGTTGTGTATTAGCAGCAAGTTATTGAATCATTTTCCTCAGAAACCAAACAAAATGATTGACAAACATGTTTTTACAAACTCAGTGTTGGACTTGGATCAGCAGGATAAGCTGATGTTTAAAGGCATTTGAGTCTCGCTGTATGAGAGTCCAGTTATTCCTCAATATTTATGGATGATGTTCTTTCAGTGTTGCACTTTGTAGACGCTCCCTGAGCCTCACAGTCAGCTGCACATGGACCAGCTGACATTACCCAGCATTAGAGGCGGCTGTAAAAAATTCATGTTCCCATTTAAATGGTTTTAATTTAAATAAAACGATGTTGATTCATTCAATCCTGAATCGATGTTTAATATAAATGGATTTTGCCAGAATCTCAGCTTAAAGCTCACAAACTATTTCAACAAGCAGCAAACAGCTAAAACAGTAAATGAGAGCAGCTAAACACACAAAGATGGAAACACAGAGCGTGGATCGTTCACTCGACGGCACGTACACGGACACGCCGTCGGGGCTGAAAGTGGACAGCTCACAGATCCTGAAGCTGCAGGTTTCATCTGTCTCCAACCAAAACTGAGTGAACCAGCAGCAAAAGAAGATCCAAACTCTGCTTCACGTTTGATAAATATGCTGATGAATTCTCTCTGACTTTGGCTGTTCCTGCCTGCACAGCTCTCTCTCTCTCAGTGTCCTCCAAGAACAGCTTCAAACATCTGTTTCTGCATCATTCACTGTTTCTTAGCCACCAGTCTGCTGTTGTGTTCAGTGCTGTCGGCCTCTAACAGTAAAGCCTCGTTTCTGCTGCTCCATGGAAACTTTTTAAAATGCTGACAGATTACAAACTCTCAGCTGTGTCTGTAATCAAACCTCTGTAACTTTGCTTCACTTCAGCAGCATCAGCTCATGTTCACATGTTGATTCATGGTTTGCTTCAGTTTTTGATCGACTGCAGAAGATTTTGAAGGTTATCTGCTATAAAAAGCCAGAAGAGGAAAATCTGCTTCATGTGTTTCTGTTTGATCCTCAGTGACTTTGACACAAAGGCCTCTGCTGTGATGATCACACCTCTGATCAAGTCTCAGTGTCACAACTGATAAATGATCAGAGTTAGAAGATTTCTGACTGTCTGCTGTGTGCCGTGACCTTTGACCTGCTAAAGACAGTCAGCTGTGGATTATTCATTGTTGTGTCTGATACTTAGAACTGTGAGGAAGAAGCTACACAGCTAATCAGGGTCCCCTCTCTCTGAATCAGGAAAGGTGGGCAGGCCGCGTGTGGGCCGCGGGCCATACGTTGAGTATCACTGTTGAAATGTGAACGTTGTTCTGCTGCAGTCAATGGACTAAACCAGAGAAGAAGAAAACAGACTTTCCCATGAAGATCCTCAGTGTGGATCAGTATAATATCAGCCTGATGTCTGCAGTTTAGTGTCAGCACAACTTTCACATCATATTCATCTCAGCACAACTAAAACATGCTGACTGACCTCAGAGTTTCAAGTTTACATCCTGGACTCTCCAGAAAACCACACAGATGCTTCACTCCTGAATCCTGCAGCTTGTTGTTCTTACTCAGGTCCAGCTCTCTCAGATGGGAGGGGTTGGACTTCAGTGCTGCTGCCAGATAATCACAGCTGATCTCTGACAAACCACAGAACCTCAATCTGTATAAAGAATGAAAGATGTAAGTTTATTAGACAAAGTGCTTGAAATCATTCAGTGTTTCATCATCTGTTCAGAGCTGAAGAAGGTTCAGAATGTAGAAGTTTAGAAAATGGAAACTCCAAACAGCTGAAGCCAACAGGAAGCAGCTTCAAACAAACACAACAAGAGAAAAAACTCTGAATGTTTCACATTAAAGTCGTACATTTCTCATAAAAACAGGACAAAGACTTGAAAAAGTCGTGTTTTCCTTCCAGGAACCACATGGCTTCACTTTTAAAGGTGAAGTGTGAAAGAAATGGACATATTTGAAGTCCAACACCTTTTTCCAGTCACATTATTAAAGCAGACAAACTACAAGCTCATTTTCATTCCAACAAGTCATCTTCTGACCTGGACTAACAACACTGGTCTCTATGTGCAGCTGGCTGTGAGACCAGTGCTCAGGGAGCGTCTACAAAGTGCAACACTGAAAGAACATCACACACTCATTTGCTTCCAGCACTTTCACACAAACATCTACTGTCATTATTCATGTTCCTGCTCCTCTGGATTCACACGGAGCCTCTGCTCTTTATTTACTTGTTGCCATGGTGAATCATAGTATCGAGGCTCCATAACTCAGACTGAGCATGCTCAGAGCTGATTGACCTGAATCTGATCAGCTGATCTAGAAGAAGAAACTGTGCTATATGTACATTATTACATCTACACCTGAATCACAACACTCACACAAATATATCAACTGTGTTTAATATTTTGGCACGTAGATCATTTCTTCTTACATTTTACCACCAACATGTTTCAAAAGGAGCAGCTTTTACTTTGAAGGCCAGCTGTCTCTGTTTCCTGTTTTCATTGTTGATAATGGAACAAGTCGATGCTTCAGTGCTTTGAATTGTGTTACACAAAAATAAGCAAAGTTTTCACGTTGTTCAGGGAGAATCGAGCGTTGAAGAATGAATTCACAGGTCAATAAACATTTTCATCAGCACAAGCAGGACAATGAAAGCAGGAAATACCCCAAACTGCCATTTCTCATTCTACAACTTCAACAACTGCACATGAATTATACTTCATACACAGACCCACAGTCTCTGATTGCTCTGAAATCTCACTGACAGCCAATAGAAATAAAGAAAAGTCCAGACTGACAGTCTCTGTGGGGTTAGGCAGTGAACTGCTCACGCTGCGTTCAAGTGCATCACAAACTATTGGAATTGGATCCAACTTTGTGAAGCAGATTTCTTCTCAGCTGCTGTTTTGAACATTTCCTCATGAACTGTATTAAACTCTGTACATGAACTGAGAACTATTTCTACATTTGAAACTATGGATCCGTTCACTTCTGTACATTAGTGTATAAATGAATGTTAGACTGGGCTCCATGGAAACACTTGGACTGGTCTCAGCTGCCTGCTTTCTGTAGTCATTCCAACAGAGCCCTTTCTCTTCTCCAGCTTCTGTTTGAAATCCTCTCACAGAGCCTGAATCCTGCTTTGTTGTCATGTTTGTGCCTGTGTTAGGCTGCTCTGTGTTCCTCTGCTTTAACACACACCTCACCACAGCAGCTGTGTGGGTCGTCTCTGTAGCAGCCATATCAGCTTCTGATACCATGAACATCATCACAGCTCCTAACTTCACCTTCATTAGCTTTGACATTCATGTCTTTCTTTTCTCTCTGTTTCCACACAAGCTCAAAGTCTCTGCAGCCTGAAATATAGAAAAACAACAACAGCTGCAGTCAGTGAACTCACCTCAGAGTCTCCAGTCGACAGTTTGGACTCTCCAGTCCAGCACACAGAAGCTTCACTGCTGAATCCTGCAGCTTGTTGTTACTCATGTCCAGCTGTCCCAGATGGGAGGGGTTGGACTTCAGGGCTGATGACACAACTTCACAGTGAGTCTCTGAGAGTCGACACTGAGTCAGTCTGTGATTATAGAAAATATAAAATGTGTTATTATAAAAGCAGAAAATCTGCATTATAAACACAGACTGAATGTATATGAAGACAAAACAGAGTGAGGTCATAATCTGATGAACATCTGCTCTTCACATCTGTGCTTCAGCTCCTTTTACTGTGATTGACACGACACAATGATTCAGTTTCTCTCAGACCTGCAGACTTTTAATGAGAATCTTTGTTTGGCTTTAATCTGCAGATGAAGGAGGAAGATGGCGTCACGTTTATGCTTCCATAATGTCCACAGTCTGTCAGTGAGATCTGATCCAGAGTCAGAGTGAAGACACACATTTGGACTGTTTCCTGTTTTGACTCCAGGACATTTTGAATGAGCTCAGCTCAGTGAAGAGTTCCAGCTGGAAAGATGATCTCTGTTTGCTACCTGCTGCTGACAGGTACGACTGTTCACGTCCACACGCAGGAAAAATCTGCTGACTGTTATCAAACGGAGCAGAAATCTCATCACTGCACAATAATGATGAATGAACTCGCTGCTGATATCAGAACTGATTTCAGGGGAACTAAACTAAAAAGGAACAAATAGAAACAACCATCATGACTCTGTTTGACCTTTAGATCAGAAACTATGGTTCAGAACAGCAGCAGGATTTCAGGCACTGCCGCATCCTCAACATCCATATTCCAAATGCTCTTCCTGACAGGACACTCTTTGTTCCCACTCAGGGAGTTTCCATGTGTAGCAGTCATTTCTGAATCTCAGTAGACTGGGAGGTTTTTCGATCTCATGAATCTCTTTCCTAACATCAAACTAGATAAATCAAACAAAGGAACTGGAGTCTGTCTAATTTCTGACCCCAGTAAAGCTTGTACTGGGATACCCCGACATACTCTCTCTCCATCTGCTCCCACAGCCTCATATTCACAGCTGTCCCTTCTTTCAGCATCCACACTCAGGGTGGGGGCGGGGTCAACACCAGTCAAAACCATTGCTTTGGCCTTATGGCCATTTTATTAGTGGGCGTTTCTCAGTAAGAAGCAGGCCTACGCACAGGTGTTTGGACTTGTGTGGACCCGACCTATACTTAAAAATCCTCTGTTTCTGTGTCACCAGCTACATTTTCTTTAGGGGAAAATGTAGTAGCGCAAGTTTAAAATATCGATTTGTTAAGCTGGAGCGTATTCACTCCAACATTTTTGGAGAGCGGTCAGAGCTCGTACACTGCAGACAAACATGTCTCCCAGCACACAGCTGACTGTCAACTCTCTAAGATTGGATATGATTCATTTAGATTATATCTGTAAGGTGAAGTTTATCTCGGTGTTTATTTGTTCCTGAGGAAATCAGCTCGGCTCAGAATAAAGCAGACCTTCCCAAAGTGTGGGGTCCGCCCCCTACGGGGGGCGCAGAGCCATGGCAGCAGGGGCGCGGGATGAAAAGGGAAAAAAACCCAAAAAAAACCCCGCTTGGACACTGCTAGCACGGTGCACCCACAAAAACGCAAAGCAGGAGATGAAGCATGGCTGAATATGTTTCCAAACCAACTTCATTCTAAGCCAAAGACTAGAAAATATGGTGAAGCATATCTTCCCTTTGGTTTCACCTGCACAAGTGCCAAGGTAGGTCTCCCCTGCAGAATTGCTTTTTCCTGCATCGGGAGCAGCGCTGGGCTGTTCAAATCACGGACAAACAGGATCCCACATTTTTGATTTTTATATCACAAACACTTGTTCTAATGACAAACTACTCCTGACATTTTGGAGATGTTAGCTCTTTATACAGTAAAGTTACAGCGGGATACAAATAATATCAGGCTGATCCTGCCACGGTTTGTTCCCTCTGTCTAAATCACAGACAAACAGTATCCCACAGCTGTTTATGTTTTTAAACCCATTTTGCACAGAGAGGAATTTTTTGAAAAATGTATTGATAGCAATGTTGAATATTATTACACAGGAAAAAACAACTACACGTAAAATAATCACAGCGTGACGCCTCTGCCTTTCTAAATGGAGGGACAGTAACTGCGTGTGTAAATGTAAGCGTGTAAAACCTGAAGATAGAGACAAAATACTGTTAATCTGACTATCTGCCATTCTGCAATTCATCTCATGTAAACAATAACGTGACGTGAAAAAAGGCACATACCTTTGACGTTGCGTGACAAACTCTGTATTGCTCGTCCACACGTAAACGCAAAAAAGGAGTTTTAAAAAATCTCCGTTTTCGGTGATTCGAAACGCCGTTTACGTGTGGACGAAACAGCTGCGTTTTCAAAAATACCCGTGTAGGTGTGGACGTAGCGTAAAAGAATTAGTAGTTTATTTCATTACTACCTGTAATTTATTGCAGATTACTTGTATTTGCTTAATTGTTTAATAAATGTTTGAGGTGTGAAATAAATCGGAATGGAGCAAAATATGGGTGTGTGTGGTTGGAGGATGTGCGTGCGCGCGTGGGGGGGGGGGGACATTTTTCTTGTAAACAAAGGGGGGCCTAGCAAAAAAAGTTTGGGAACCACTGGATTAAAGTTTAATAACTGAACAATTTTAATGAACCTTAACGCCTCCCTGGAGCATATATGGAACTGAATCAGTCACTTTTCTTTATTTCCTGATGTTCATATGTGTCATACATGTTTTAACCATTAATTTGGAATTAAACTGACATTTAATGTAGTTTAAGGAGGAAAGAGAAATTTCACCAGAGGATGTTGATGCTGTTCATGGAGACTGAAGACAGAATGATTTATCTGTCTGTTTCTTAATATTTCTGCTGCTCTTTCCTCTGGTGTAAAAATATTTTAACTGTTGGTTTTAATTCAAAATAAATGGTTAAAATGTTAAAATCCCAACAAACTTGTGGCGTTAGTGTTGATATTCTGTGAGTTATTTAAAGAGATCACACAGGTACAGGACATATTTTATGTTTAAGTTTATACATGTTTGTGGTGTGATGTGCATGTAGTGGGCTGTTATGTTGTAAACTGCATGGATGTGTTTGGGAACAGAAAGATTATTTTACTGCATAAAACGGCGCTGATCACATCAGCTGTTTCTGCCGCTGAACCACCTGACTCACACAGGCTCTCCTCCTCCACAGTCCTCGTTTATGAAGAGCTTTACAAACACAACATCACAGCCGTTTCAGTGCCAAACAGCCACTTCCTGCTACAGACAGTAAAGTGGGCAGTTTGTCCTGGTTTAACATAAACTCAATGCTGCAGCACTAAAGTGAACCCTCATGTTTAGTTTTAGTGTCCTTATTTTCCTCGGAGTCATCGATCCTGTCACTAGATAGCTAACATAAACTAACGCAAGTCTGTTAGCCTCAACCAACCAGTGTTTTAGAGCAGGGCTCAGTGGTGTAACTATTTGGTTTTAGAAGTGAAGAAGCTGAATGTTCGGATTAAACATCTTCATGAAACTTAAAGCAGTGCACTCACTTTTCTTTCTAAGCGGCCTTTCTTAGATCACCTGATATAACCTGAGTAAATTATGTCGAGTGTCAGCGGGGTTTGAAAACTCTGCGGCATGACCCGGGTGTTGCTGGTGGCACCATGAGCTTAGAACACTCAGTCAGCTCGGTCTAAAGTCATCGGCGCACTAACAGCCACAAATAGGCTCTAACGTGACAAACTGACCCGACATTTAAAGAGTGCCCACTACAGTCTCAGCTAAAACATATTAAAATGTGCAACGTCAAGGAATGTACACTGGACTCCATTTCAGTGCAAAATAATGAAAGTAAATCCATCCACCCATCCATTCTCCTCTGCCTGTCCTTATTATCAATAAAATAATTAATAAAACAGAAAATCATAGAAACAGTAATCTTTGTTATTGCATCATCACACATCAGTTCCCAGTAACTAGTCAGAATGAGACGTTGGTTTCATCTTCCTCACACTCATCTCACTCCCCGTTCACAACAGGTGGTGACTTTAACAGGTGTTACAACCTGGCTCAAAGCTGCAAAAGAGGGTGGAGACTGAAAACAGAGACTGGTTTCATTTTGAAATACTTAATAACCTCGGCTAAAGATGACACCAGACAGCGTGACAGGGTCTGACAATGAGTGGTGTCGTCGTCCTAGCCAACCTCGGCAGTTATTCACACACCATGACCAAAAACTCTTGCAGTGTCACAGCAGATAGAGGAGGAGTCACAGAGGAGCGTAACAACTGTGACAGATGCAACAGGAGGACGAGCTCCAACAGTAAACGAGTGACGTTGGTCCTGTTTTTATCTCCACTAAATATCTCCACTACACCTCTCTAACGTCACATGTAACAGAACACAGACACATCTGATTATCAGGGACCACGACCCTGAAAATAATGATTCTCCCAACACATCACCAACACTTTTATGGCAAACAGATAATAGTGAGTGACAAGAGGTGAACTGTTTCACATGCAGTTCACAGGGGTAAATACATTTAAACCAAAGACACTGGAAGACAAAATGAAAGGAACTGAAGGTTCAATTCAAGAAGCTCAACAGAACTCAAATGTAACATGATCAAGATTTCCTGTTAAAAACAGATATGTATAGTATAATAGTATACTATACTAATAATAGTGTGTAGTATAATAGTAGGCTATACTAATGATAGTGTGTAGTATAATAGTAGGCTATACTAATGATAGTGTGTAGTATAATAGTAGACTATACTAATAGTGTGTAGTATAATAGTAGACTATACTAATGATAGTGTGTAGTATAATAGTATACAATCCTAATAATAGTGTGTGGTATAATAGTATACTATACTAATGATAGTGTATGGTATAATAGTATACTATACTAATGATAGTGTGTAGTATAATAGTATACTATACTAATAATTGTGTATAGTATAATAGTATATGATACTAATAATAGTGTATAGTATAATAGTAGACTATACTAATAATAGTCTGTAGTATAATAGTAGACTATACTAATGATAGTGTGTAGTATAATAGTAGACTATACTAATGATAGTGTGTAGTATAATAGTATACTATAATATTATACTACACACTATCATTAGTATAGATTACTATTATACTACACACAATCATTAGTATAGTCTACTATTGTACTATTGTATGTTTTTACATGCTGTAGTGCCACTTGTGGGAGTATTTCAAGTTTCCATATATCAATACAACCGTTATAGCCCAAATTTTAATAATATGTATGCATTAAGTCCATAGTAACTACATAAATTGCAAAAACTTGTAGTGCAATAAACTACAAAAAAATTGAAAATCGTTTTTGTTTTGTTTTTTACATATATTTCTAGTTTAAAAAAAATTTAAGAGGTGTATCCCTCAAAACTGTAAATACAAAAGTCTTCATAGTTTTATTTTTGAGATACACTAATTTTTGTATACTACAGGAAAAATGAAAATAAATATTATAATGCATCAAAATAAACTATTTCCAACAGTGTAATTTGAGTTCTAAGCATCCCAGAAACGATACAGAAAAGCATAAAGTCAAACATGTCTTTTAAAAACACCAACATAGGCTTATAAGCCCTTTCGCGAAAATGACGTCACTTCCAGTTTCGGGCAGGTAATGGCGGACATGCGATAGTTCGCGCTGACGTGTATGCCAACGTAGGAAGTCTTATGAACGTCGGCAAAGCGTGTTTCTGGAATATTATCTTTTTGTTGCTGCAAGTGCTTCTTATGCAATTTTTGCAAAGTTATATGTGGAAGGAAACCGTGACCTTGGACAAGCTAATGGAATAAGATGTAAGTACAACTCCTCCGGTTTCACATGCAAAAAAAAAAAATATTGCACTACCTTACGTGGTTCCAGTTCTACAGGGGTTTAAAAATAGTTAGGTAAAACGGAGTGTGCCTGCTCCGACCGGTTGTAAAGGGTTAATTATATATTTTATGTAATAATTTATAAAATTTGGGTTAGTACGATATAAACGATAGAAGACAAATGGCACGATAGACACTTTTCTATCGTCCACACGATATATATCGTCATATCGCCCAGCACTAGTGTGTGGTATAATAGTATACGATACTAATGATAGTGTATGGTATAATAGTATACTATACTAATGCTAGTGTGTAGTATAATAGTATACAATACTAATAATAGTGTATAGTATAATAGTATACGATACTAATGATAGTGTATGGTATAATAGTATACTATACTAATAATAGTGTATGGTATAATAGTATACTATACTAATGATAGTGTGTAGTATAATAGTAGACTATACTAATAGTGTGTAGTATAATAGTAGACTATACTAATGATAGTGTGTAGTATAATAGTATACAATACTAATAATAGTGTGTGGTATAATAGTATACTATACTAATAATAGTGTGTAGTATAATAGTATACAATCCTAATAATAGTGTGTGGTATAATAGTATACAATACTAATGATAGTGTATGGTATAATAGTATACTATACTAATGATAGTGTGTAGTATAATAGTATACTATACTAATAATTGTGTATAGTATAATAGTATATGATACTAATAATAGTGTATAGTATAATAGTAGACTATACTAATAATAGTCTGTAGTATAATAGTAGACTATACTAATGATAGTGTGTAGTATAATAGTAGACTATACTAATGATAGTGTGTAGTATAATAGTAGACTATACTAATGATAGTGTGTAGTATAATAGTATACTATAATATTATACTACACACTATCATTAGTATAGATTACTATTATACTATACACAATTATTAGTAGACTATGCTAATGATAGTGTGTAGTATAATAGTATACGATACTAATAATAGTGTATAGTATTATAGTATACCATACTAATGATAGTGTGTAGTATAATAGTATACGATACTAATAATAGTGTATGGTATAATAGTATACTATACTAATAATAGTGTGTAGTATAATAGTATACTATACTAATAATAGTGTGTAGTATAATAGTATACTATACTAATAATAGTGTATAGTATAATAGTATACTATACTAATAATAGTGTGTGGTATAATAGTATACAATACTAATAATAGCGTATAGTATAATAGTATACTATACTAATGATAGTGTGTAGTATAATAGTATACTATACTAATAATAGTGTGTGGTATAATAGTAGACTATACTAATGATAGTGTGTAGTATAATAGTAGACTATACTAATGATAGTGTGTAGTATAATAGTAGACTATACTAATAATAGTGTGTAGTATAATAGTATACAATACTAATAATAGTGTATAGTATAATCGTATACTATACTAATGATAGTGTGTAGTATAATAGTAGACTATACTAATAATAGTGTGTAGTATAATAGTATACAATACTAATAATAGTGTATAGTATAATCGTATACTATACTAATGATAGTGTGTAGTATAATAGTATACTATACTAATAATAGTGTGTGGTATCATAGTATACAATACTAATAATAGTGTATAGTATAATAGTATACTATACTAATGATGTGTGTGGTATAATAGTATACAATACTAATAATAGTGTATAGTATAATAGTATACTATACTAATGATAGTGTGTAGTATAATAGTATACGAGAGAGTATAAGAGAGAGCTGAGCGTAAAAGCGAAGCTCTAAATTTACCGGTCGATCTACGTCCCTGCCCTCACCTATGGTCACGAGCTGTGGGCAGTGACTGGAAGAACCAGATCGTGGTTACAAGTGGGGAAAATAAATGTTCTCTGAAGGGTAGCTGGTGTCTCCCTTAGAGACGGGGTGAGGAGAATCCCCTTCACAACAGCTATCCAAGCGAACAAGACTCTCCAGGAGGTAAACATTTAAATATCCAAGTCTACCATAAAGAGAAAACTGCATGAAGGTAAACACAGATGCTGCATTACAATTCATTGCATGTGTTTTACATTAAGAATGGAGGATATACCATCCACTTTCACTCTGTCTGTAGCAGCAAGAGACTCTTTGTTGTTTGGCTAGCTGCACTGAAACAGGAGAATCCAGCTGTTAGCCGTAATGTTGGTGTTTGTAAAGCACTTTATAACCAAGGACTGAGTTTTTAATTTAAAGATTAAACTGTTAACCTGCACTGATCAATGATGTTAATGAGCACATCTGGACTCACCGAGCCTTTCTGCAGTTCCTCACAGCTGGAATCAGTCTCAGTCGTCCCTCCTTTGAAGCTTTGTACTTCTGCAGGTCAAACTTATCCAGAACCTCCTCTGACATCTGCAGCATGAAGGCCAGAGCTGAGCAGTGGATCATAGTGAGGTCCTTTGACCTTTCCTCTGACTTCAGGAACTCTTGGATCTGCTGATGTACTGAGAGGTCGTTCATCTCCATCAGACAGTGGAAGATGTTGATGCTTCTGTCAGGAGAGGATTTAACCTTCTTCTTCTTATTCTTCAGGTTCTTGATGACTCTCTGGATGGTTTCTGGACTGTTCTCTGTCTGACCCAGCAGACCTCCTAAGAGTCTCTGGTTGGACTCCAGACAGAGGCCATGAAGGAAGCGAACAAACAGGTCCAAGTGACCAATTTTACTCTGGAGGGATTTTTCCATGGCTCGTTTAAGGAAATCATCCAGAGATGACCCACTGTACTTTTGCCCCAAATAGTCCTTCAGCACCTCTGTCTTCCTGTTGGTGAAACAGTGGAACATGTAGACTGCAGCCAGAAACTCCTGAATGCTCAGATGAACAAAGCAGTAGACTCCTGAGTACACCGAGGCCTCTGTCACATCCAGACCACACTGCTCCAGGTCTTCTTGGTAGAACATGATGCTTCCTTTCTCCAGATGTTCAAACGCCAGCCTCCCCAGCTTCAGAAGAACTTCCCTGTCAGCCTCCGTCAGCTCCTGTGGACTCGTCTCATGTCCCTCATGGTACTTGTTCTTCTTCCTCTTTGTCTGAACCAGCAGGAAGTGTGAGTACATGTCAGTCAGGGTCTTGGGCAGCTCTCCTCTCTGCTCTGTAGTCAACATGTGCTCCAGAACTGTAGCAGTGATCCAGCAGAAGACTGGGATACTACACATGATGTGGAGGCTCCTGGATGTCTTCATGTGGGAGATGATTCTGCTGGACAGCTCTTCATCACTGAATCTCCTCCTGAAGTACTCCTCCTTCTGGGTGTCAGTGAAGCCTCGTACTTCTGTTAGCCTGTCGACACACGTAGGAGGGATCTGATTGGCCGCTGCAGGTCGGGAAGTTATCCAGACGAGAGCCGAGGGAAGCAGATTCCCCTGGATGAGGTTTGTCAGCAGCTGGCTGACTGATGACTTCTGTGTGACATCAGACAGCAGCTTCCTGTTGGTGAAATCCAATGAAAGTCTGCTTTCATCCAGGCCGTCAAAGATGAACAAAAGCTGAGAGACAGCCAGCTTCTCTGCTGTGACCTTCTGTAATGTTGGATGGAAAACATGGAGCAGCTCCAGAAGACTGTACTGCTCATCTCTGATCAGGTTCAGCTCCCTGAATGAAAGCAGAACCACCACACTGACATGTTGGTTCTCCAAGCCCTCTGCCCAGTCCAGAGTGAACTTCTGCACTGAGAAGGTTTTACCAACACCAGCCACGCCGTTGGTCAGAACCACTCTGATGGGTCTCTGTTGGTCAGGTAAGGCTTTAAAGATGTCCTGGCACCTGATTGGAGTGTCATGGCGGGCGTCCATCTTGGAAGCTGTCTCCAGCTGCCTCGCCTCATGTTGGGTATGAACCTCTTCACTCTGTCCCTCTGTGATGTAGAGCTCAGTGTAGATCCTGTTGAGGAGGGTTCTACTTCCTGTTTCATCACTTCCTTCAGTCACACGTTCACATCTCCTCCTCAGACTGATCTTATGTTCATCTAAAACCTCCTGCAGACCAACATCTGCTGAAAGAAAGAAAAACAGAAAGAAAACTCTTCAATGTCTGAACAACAACAAGAAGTCCAGTTTTCAGAAATGAGTCCATCAGCAGACAGATGTTCAGTCTTACTTTGTACACAGCTGCTCTGACTGGCTGTCTGCAGTCCAGCTCTGCTTCTGGATCTTTTTCCACACTGGGGACAGGAGGAGTCTCCTGATGAAGCAGACTGGTCCCAGTATGAGGAGATGCACCGTCTGCAGAACCAGTGTCCACAGCTGGTAGAGACTGGATCCTTCAGGACGTCCTGACACAAAGCACAGCAGGACAGCTGCTCCTCCTCACAAACATCACTCCTCTTCCTCTTCCTCCCTCTGTGAACACATTTCTTTATCAGTAAAATCATTGACTGTCAGTGACAAACATCCAGATTTGATGACACTGTGCAGAAGCTCTGATGGTCACAGAGAAAAGTCAAAGTGGAGAAACTTCTGTTTGAGTTCAGAATCCAAGTTTCCTTTGCTGTTCCTGTCTTATTAAACACAGAGTGATCAGCCTACAAACTCCACAGTAAAAGCCTTCATCACACAGCTGATTATGTCCTTCACTGGATGTACTGGAAGTTTGGGATCCATCACTTTGAACTGACCTTTGACCTCCTCTAAAAACTGTGGTGGAGCAGCGGTGTCACATTCAGAGCTTTCAGCTTTATTTTGAAAGAGTTCAGTCATCAGGAAGTGAACTTCTGGGTTCTGATTTTCTTTCTCTTATTTTACAGAAGTGAAGAAGAAGAACTAAAAGCTTTGAAATGATCTGAGTGATATTTTTGAACATTACAAACTGAGTTCAGCCTCCAGCAGTAACTTTGTTTCATGATGCCTCCCTGATGATGTGATGTTTGATTACAAACCTGTTTATGTGTCAGACATTCATCACATGAACACAGGCAGAAACAAGAAGCCAATGAAACAAATGACAGAAACGTGTTCATTCACTGCCATCATCCATGTTTTCTATGTGCAGATGTTTGTAAAGAACACGTGTGCAGCGCTTTGTTCTGAGTATCTGCTGTCAGCACACAGAGCAGCAATAACTACAACCACACGTTTCTGTAGATCCTGAACATCAGCCTGGAGGAATCTGACCTCAGGTCTGCACACAGAGCAGCTTCACCTCTGGGATGATGCTGCTTCAGCTCCTTCTACAATCAGGCAGAAGCTTCTGCACCATCAGGACACAAACAGAGAGGAGCTTCTATCCTCAGACCATCCAAGTCCTAAATCAGAACGTGCTCCCCTCATAATAAAGTAATAAATAATAATAAAGTGTACTTTATTGAGCCCCGTGGGGAAATTCCTCTCTGCATTTAACCCATTCACTCAGTGAAGCAGTGGGCAGCCATTGGGCGCCCGGGGAGCAGTGTGTAGGGACGGTACCTTGCTCAGGGGTACCTCAGGGTAGCTGTTCAGGGGAATCGAACCCCCGACCTTCCGATCATGGGGCCACCACTCTACCTACTGAGCTATCCCTGTCCCTCATAGCATCACCATCAGGGTTTAAACAGGACCTTACATCATGATCTTGTCTCACTGTCATATTTCAGATCATATCTGATTCATTATGACGTCACACGCTGCTGCACTGATCCTGCTGCTTCATTACTGCTGATATTACTCTGCTCACTCTGTTCAGTTACTCTGTTTCCATCACTTTGCTCATCTGCACTGCTCTGTCAGTACATGCTGTGCTAATGTGGCACAAAGCACGTTAACATCTGCACAATGTGTCATTATTTCATTTAATGACTGTTTCTAATGTTTTGTCCAGTCACAGGAGCAGCTCAGCACATTTCACTGTGTTGTACGTGTTTGACGATGCCTGTGACAAATAAACAGCCTCGGACTCTTCAATCTTCTTCTTTCTTTGGAGATCAGCTCAGTGGCCTGTTGAGACCATCTTTCTATTTCTGATGACTCAGTTCAGATTATTATTCTGATACTTTCTTTTAAAATGTGATGAAATCGTTTATCTGACGTTCTGACACAAACACACCAAAACAGTCCCAAACAGCAGAAACCACCACGTTACACACAGTGGAATAAAATACAGGCAACTACAAATGAAAACACTTTTAAAATATAAACTAAAATTACAAAGTGGTCACAGAATTTCAAACACCCATAAATGAGTCAGCAGATCTCTTACATGGTCAGATGAGCTCCATGACTGAAGAACTTTCTTGCTGCAGGTTCATGACTGAAGTTTGGAGGAATTATTTCTCTGGACCAGTCACTCCTCACAGACACACAGCTGGATGCTGGAGACTGTGACCTCTGACCTCTGCAAACACAAACACATCACATTCATATCACATGAATTACTGATTAATCTCTGTTTAAAATCTATGAAGCAGCTGCAAACACACAAACTGGAGAATGTGATGGTTTCTGTCAGTAATAGTTGTCTCAGATTAGAGTACAGACGGCTGCAGAGAAGAAATCATTAGAATCTTACATGGTCAGCTGAGCTCCATGATTGAAGAACTTTGTTGCTGCAGGTCCATGACTGAAGTATGGAGGTCTTTCTTTGGACCAGTCACTCCTCACAGACACACAGCTGGATGCTGCAGATGCTGCTCCGTCCTCTTCCTCCATCTTCTTGATGTCAGGGTGGAGTTAGTCTGAGAGGTAAACACACACACTCAGAGGTGCTGTTGTACTGGAAGCATCACACTGACGGGTTTCTAATGTTGGAGCTTTGGCCCTAAAGTCCAAACCAGTTATTTTAGAGGCTCAAAGTCTTTAGAAAAACACCAAAACCATCACATTATTTAATAAGTACATGATCAGGTGGATGAAGGAACTCAGTGTGTTTGGGATCATCATCATGGTGAGGAGCCCACATGTTACGGCTCCTTTGGAGAGAAGCTGAGGATCACTGCAGGAAGTGAGCTCATGAAACCAAACTGCTTGTTAATAATTTTACCTCCTCACTACGTACGACTCTGGATACTGTAGCTCCAGTGAAAACTAAGGCCTCAAATCAGAAGTACCTGACTCCGTGGTATAATTCTCAAACACGTAGCCTAAAGCAGATAACTCGTAAGCTGGAGAGGAAATGGCGTGTCACAAATTTAGAGGATCATCTGGAGAAATAGTTTGTTGCTTTATAAGAAAGCCCTCCGCAAAGCCAGAACATCTTACTATTCGTCACTGATTGAAGAAAATAAGAACAACCCCAGGTTTCTCTTCAGCACTGTAGCCAGGCTGACAAACAGTCAGAGCTCTGTTGAGCCAACCATCCCTTTAACGTTAACTAGTAATGACTTCATGAACTTCTTCACTAATAAAATTCTTATCATTAGAGAAAAAATTACCAATAATCATCCCACAGATGTAATATTATCTACAGCTACTTTTAGTACCATTGATGTTAAGTTAGACTCTTTTTCTCCAATTGATCTTTCTGAGTTAACTTCAATAATTACTTCCTCCAAACCATCAACGTGTCTTTTAGACCCCATTCCTACAAAACTGCTCAAAGAAGTCCTGCCATTAATTAATTCTTCAATCTTAAATATGATCAACCTATCTCTAATAATCAGCTATGTACCACAGGCCTTCAAGCTGGCTGTAGTTAAACCTTTACTCAAAAAGCATCTCTAGACCCAGCTGTCTTAGCTAATTACAGGCCAATCTCCAACCTTCCTTTCATATCAAACATCCTTGAAAGAGTAGTTGTCAAACAGCTAACAGATCATCTGCAGAGGAATGGCTTATTTGAAGAGTTTCAGTCAGGTTTCAGAGCTCATCACAGCACAGAAACAGCTTTAGTGAAGGTTACAAATGATCTTCTTATGGCCTCTGACAGTGGACTCATCTCTGTGCTTGTCCTGCTAGACCTTAGTGCAGCGTTCCATACTGTCGACCATAATATCCTATTAGAGCGATTAGAACATGCTGTAGGTATTACAGGTACTGCACTGCAGTGGTTTGTATCATATCTATCTAATAGACTCCAATTTGTTCATGTAAATGGAGAGTCCTCTTCACACACTGAGGTTAATTATGGAGTTCCACAGGGTTCAGTGCTAGGACCAATTCTGTTTACATTATACATGCTTCCCTTAGGCAGCATCATTAGAAGACATAGCATACATTTACACTGCTATGCTGATGACACCCAGCTCTATCTATCCATGAAGCCAGGTAACACACACCAATGAGTTAACCTGCAGGAATGTCTTAAAGACATAAAGACCTGGATGGCCGCTAACTTTCTGCTTCTTAATTCAGATCAAACTGAGGTTATTGTACTCGGCCCTGAAAATCTTAGAAATATGGTATCTAACCAGATTCTTACTCTGGATGGCATTACCTTGGCCTCCAGTAACACTGTGAGGAACCTTGGAGTCATTTTTGACCAGGACATGTCCTTCAATGCACATATTAAACAAATATGTAAGACCGCTTTCTTCCATTTGCGCAACATCTCTAAAATTAGAAATATCCTGTCTCAGAGTGACGCTGAAAAACTAGTTCATGCATTTATTACTTCCAGGCTGGACAACTGTAATTCATTATTATCAGGAAGTCCTAAAAACTCGCTGAAAAGCTTTCAGTTAATCCAAAATGCTGCAGCAAGAGTCCTGACAGGGACTAGAAAGAGAGAGCAGATTTCTCCTGTATTGGCTTCCCTTCATTGGCTTCCTGTTAAATCCAGAATTGAATTCAAAATTCTGCTCCTCACATACAAGGTCTTAAATAATCAGGCCCCATCTTATCTTAATGACCTTGTAGTACCATATCACCCTATTAGAGCACTTCGCTCTCACACTGCAGGCTTACTTGTTGTTCCTAGAGTATTTAAAAGTAGAATGGGAGGCAGAGCCTTCAGTTTTCAGGCCCCTCTTCTGTGGAACCAGCTTCCAGTTTGGATTCAGGAGACAGACACTATCTCTACTTTCAAGATTAGGCTTCAAACTTTCCTTTTTGCTAAAGCATATAGTTAGTGCTGGACCAGGTGACCCTGAATCCTCCCTTAGTTATGCTGCAATAGACGTAGGCTGCCGGGGATTCCCATGATGCATTGAGTTTTTCCTTTCCAGTCACCTTTCTCACTCACTATGTGTTTTTTTTTTTTTTTTTTTATAAACCTGTCCCGTTTGGTTCTTTTGCCATCAGAATTATTGTCTAAAGGCGAAGAAAGATGCCCAACGGATTTACTTTACCAAATGGACCATCCCAGCCTTGCCGTAATGGTCCATTTGATTTACCTTTTATTGTTTATTTTATTTTATTTTTTTTTTTTACTTGCTAGATACGGGACAGGGGAAAAGAAAAGGGAGAAAGAAAGAGGGGGGAAAAACAAAACAAACAAAAAAAACAAAACAGCGGAGAACAGGGACGGGGATAAAGGGCAAAAAACAAAAACCAACAAAATAAGCAGACAAAAAATACATATATCGATCACCTGTTGAGAAAGAAAAAAGAAAACAAGCAGAAGAAAACGAGAGTAATAGAATAAACAACATCACAATGATATATGGGAATATAACACTACATACTTAATATTAAACATTATTGTGCAGCACGTAAGATCGACAGCGCACAGTGTGCTTTGAGGTAGGAGCCAAAAAGGGTGTAGTTTGTGTGTGTGATCACCTGTGTGTACACCTGTGAGCATGAGCGCGCTTGTATTTAAAAGGTTCCTTAATGTAATGATCTGCTAGAGGGTGTGGGGGGCCACAGTCCCATCCTCCAGGGCATGAAGCAGGTATGGAGGAGATCAAAACTCCAGACATCCAGAGGCCCCCAGAACACAAGAGACCAAGGAAGACCAACAGAGGGGCAGCCGCGCCACTGTCCCAGAAAGAGCTGAGGAGAGTCCCAGATGAGGGATCACTCAGCAGCCGCGGAGCAGAAGCCAGGGGGGGTTGCAGTGACGTGCCCGTGAGCTCCGCCGGCAGCCAGCTGTGCCTGAGTGACCGAGCCCCAGGCCGAGAGGCCGAGGGCACCCCACCCCCGAAGTGGCCCGAGCGAGCCCCAGGTTCCAGGCCCCGATAAGCAGCCAACAAGGAGTGAGCCGGTGTGTACCCGGACGCCCACCCCCGGACACAAAGAACCACCAACGCATCGATGTCTGAGGGCGTCTGCCACCGGCAGGGGAAGTGGTGGGGGGAGATAGGCCTCCAAACCTTGGAGGGCCTGAGATGTCCCCAGAGAGGTGGCGTCTGATACCCAACCTGACATATAGACACAGACATACAGGCACACTCAAATACAAACATCCATTCCCACCCTCATGCTCTCATAGGCAATTACTCAGCACTCAACCAACGTGGAGACAGACATAAAGAGACGCTGTACACACAATCACACTCCCCAAGCGTACTCTAAGAACCGGGTCTAGGTACCCTTGCCCCTGGAGGGGGAAACTGCACCCAGACCCAGGTGGTGTTACCCTTTTCCCTGCAGTGGGGAGAAGCAGACTGCCCCGACTCCGCAGCAGCAGGGAGGCCCCACATTCCAGACCCCAGTCGGACGGCCAACTCCTCCTCCTAGCCCCCCCGCTCCAGCAGGCCGCAGAGACCGGGGGTGTGAGAAGACTCCAAACCTCCCTCTACCCGCTCATATGGAGTGTTGATGTATATGTGTTCTAAGGTGCAATTAAAACCCAGGAGGGCATGGAGCTACCTGCCAGAGAGCAGCAGGTAAGCGCATAGCCCCTCCTGATAGCCCTCAATGTCTACGTGTATTTAAAATTGAGAGGTGGGCAACGACGCCAGGGGTGAGGTGTACACCCTGATGGTAATTTGGAGTCCGTGTTGTGAGCCCACCCCCAAGATCCTATATGTATGTGTTATGAGAGTGTGAGTAATGTGAATGTCTAAGTTGTGAGATAAAATTGAGGCAGAGGCAGCCAGAAGGGGACAGAGGGGGGGGATGCCTCCTCTGCACCCTGGTGACACACCCCTACCCCAAGGCCCTGCATGTGTGGGTGATTGTGGTGGAGCGGGAAGAGGGAGGCAGCTGGAGATGGGGAGGGAAGAAAGGGAGGGGCACTATGTGTTAATAGACCTCTCTGCATCGAATCATATCTGTTATTAATCTCTGTCTCTCTTCCACAGCATGTCTTTATCCTGTCTTCCTTCTCTCACCCCAACCAATCACAGCAGATGGCCCCGCCCCTCCCTGAGCCTGGTTCTGCCGGAGGTTTCTTCCTGTTAAAAGGGAGTTTTTCCTTCCCACTGTTGCCAAAGTGCTTGCTCATAGGGGGTCGTATGATTGTTGGGTTTTTCTCTGTATTTATTATTGTGCTATCTACTGTACAATATAAAGCGCCTTGAGGCGACATTTGTTGTGATTTGGCGCTATATAAATAAAATTGAATTGAATTGAATTGAATTGAATTGAATTGAACTGTTTGTGAGCAGGATGACTGTGTTATTGGACCTGCTCTGTGTTCTACATATGATCAATACTTCAAATATCTGTAAACATGTCATCTTATATTTGTTGCACTTGGTCACATCTGTCTTTAAAAATAGATTTTAATGTCACTGAGAGTTCTTTTCTACCTTTATTGGTTTATTTTGGAATAAATGAAATATAAAGGAGCCAAAAACTGCCTGCAGCTTCTGCTCTGTGACAGGAAACTACTGTCAGGCTCAAAATGACTTCAGATTATTCATCACAGAGTTTATAGATCACAGGACACGTTACAGTTTTACTGTCGATGTTTTAGCTTAAAAGAATGACGTGATAAGGTCTTACTGTGAATCTGCGCGCTCATTGGCTAATACCCTGAGACTGACAGGTGGTTATCCAACCTTTGTTTCTGAAGGGATTTTCAGATCAGACCTGATGTTTCTGCTACAGCCTGTTTACCGATATAATCAATATCAGATATCAGAGCAACAGAAACCTCGGTGATCAGTGTCACTACCCGATCTGTACCGGAAACCCGATCGATACCCCGCATGCGCGAAAGGTGTCTACTTCCGGTCGAAGCGTTTTACGATAGTTACGGGTCAGAGTATCTGTTAAGATGTTAAGAATAATAAGTATCTCTTAAAATGTTTCCAATAATGAAACATTTTAATATAATGTAGACAAAAACGAAAAATAAAAAGATAGTTACGGATCAGGACTCCCCGATCCTTACTGCGCATGTGCAAAGTCGGACCGTACAAATCGGGTCTACCCGATCCGTACCGCGCATGTGCAGGGGTTTTCTTCTTCTTCTGTTCGTTTAATGGCAGTTTACTCCCCAGTGTACGAAGATACTGCCACCTGCTGACCGAGCGAATGAACCCTATTGTAAACTGAATTAGCGTCATTACAAACGTGTGTTAAATTTGATTTAGTGATAGTCGAGTGTGTTTATGCTTGTCTGTGTGGAGAGGATTGATTGGAATAGTGATGATGATGTCCGCTATCACTGTCAATTGTCAGTAAACACTTCATCTGGCTGATGAATCTTCACGTGACATATTACAAAGTCTGCATTATTAACTCTGTAATTAGGCGCCATAATTCTTATTTTACGGCGCTGTTGTTCAATCGGGGAACGCTCTCTGTTGAGGAGAAAAGCAGGAATTTGTTTGTATACATTGTTTAAATGTCCCGGTAGTCGAAAAGGAGGCAGAGCTGTTGAGAAATGCTAGGAGCTAACTGGGCGCTAACCATATCATTCAAATATATTGAATGTCGCAATGTTGGCAAAGAGAGGAAGTGACGTAAGATTCGCGCATGCGGGGTACCGATCGGGTTTCCGGTACCGATCGGGTAGCGACAATCAGGACGCCGGGACTGAGAACAGGAAGTGGCTCAAACAGTTTAAAGTCAGCCTGAAATGAGTTTGTCGCCATATGTTAACTGTACATTTTGTAATTGTGTGAAGGAAGATATTTCTCATTTATTTTGGTCATGCTTATACACGAATCTTTTCTGGCAAGAATTTTGTGTTTTTGTTGTTTCCTTAATCTTTTCTGAGTTCTCTCTTTGTTATGAGAAAATATTGTTTGGTTTCTTTAAGTACCCCATGCACAGGGCAAACGAATTTTATTTGATTAATTTATTGATATTATTAGCTAAATTTCATATACATAAGTCGAAATTTTCTAATGCAAAACCATCCTTTCAGTGCTTTTTAAATGAAACCAAACAATATGTAAAAACCATACAACATTCTCAAAATTTAAAAGCTGTCAAAACCATAAACTTATGTTCCCTGTTTAATATCGTGTGATTCTTTGTTAGACTGTTTTGTTTTCCCATAGAAACCCCCTGACATTGTGCTTGTTATTTTTTTGTATTTGTATTCTGTGCTTTGTCAATAAAGCGTATTCAGGAAAGAAAAAAAAAAAAGAGTTTGTCGCCATTTTAGTTTTTAAAAATGCCGTGATAGGGGCGGGTCTTACTGCGAACCTGCGCGCTCATTGGCTAATACCTTGAGATTGACAAGTCGTTATCCAATGAGCGCGCGGGGTCTTCCGACATACAGTAGTTTCCTTTGAAAAACCAAAGTCTGATTATTTTTGCCTCCACTGACGGAGCCTGTTGTTCCCGCCACAGAGACACAGTAATGTCAGAGCGGTGTTAACACTCACCTGCCTCAGCACAGCTCTCACTCTCCTCCTGCTCTCTCAGCTAAACGGAGGCTCAGCTAAACTGCGCACTTCGCTTCACTTCCTCTCTACTTACAGGAAACCAGCGCTCAGAGGACCGACCGGCCTCACGTTTCACCCACAGACACGAACAGCGTGGAATTATTTTATGTCATAAGAAGAAACATATTCATGTTAACACTCACCTGCCTCAGCTCCACCTTCCTCCTCCTGCTGCTCTGAACGGAGGATCAACACTTTCACTGCTCCTCCCTAAACACAGCTGGGACTTGTAGTTTTTACCTTGTGACTTGTAGTTTTTACCTTCCGGTGCGGTCTTTGTTTATGTTCAAGTGATTTCGATCATGTCAACAAAGAAAAGAAATAACTGCTGTACACAATCAGAGCTACATGTCAGTGTGGCTTCACGTGTTCTGATTCAGTTACATATCGAGTGGGAGGAAGTGCACACGGATTTAATCCCAGCCCTTCACCAAACTTATCAGACAGGATCTATTCAGCTTCCTTACTGATATAATCTGCATAATAACAACTAACGTATTTACAGTATCATATATACACCACATAAAGTCACATTATTATCATGTCATCATGTTTTTGTGCTTCCACACCTCCAGTTTGAACAGTTCAAACTCTCCCTGTGAAATAAGCAGCTGGACCTTTCGCTGCAACACACTGTGAGACAAACTGCACACAGACAGTTTGTGCTGCAACTTTAGCAAATCGGTTTGATGTTTGGAGGCTCGCTGTGAAATGACACAATAACTCCCCTCAAATGCTTAAAGCAAAAGTAACAAGTAAGATAAGAAGAACTTTATTGTCATTGTAGTTATACAACGAGATTTGTTTGGTAGCTCACAGAGGCCCGCAGCCATAAAACAAGAAGCAGCATAGTGATAAATAACAGTGGTAAAAGTATAAGATATAA